>NW_017300052.1:56315-82472 GCF_001594075.2 Trachymyrmex cornetzi | reverse complement strand
TATTTATACATGTATAAAATTTTTCTTATATGAAAAAATTTTTACTAGGCTGTTGCAAGAATAATGAAAAATTGCTATTTCAATACTATGATGCATTTATAGAATTTTAGACGCTCTGGTTATTAAATTTACTCATACGAGAATAAAAAGTAAATTTGTTCTACCTTTCTTTTGCATATACGTTCTATTGAGATAAATTCGATCTATATCAAACGTCACGTTTAAAATTTAACGTAGCTCATACATCTCGATCCGACGCAAGAACGATCCAATATCCGGTATTCACGATATATTCTCTCTCTCTTTCTTTTCCGTGGAATAAAAAAGTTTCTTTATTCTATAAAAAGGAGAAATAGGTCATGCGCGGATCAGCGCCTGACTGATTGTTTTCTTATGCGTTGGAAGGAGATGGTATGAAGCTACGGCTGGAGAGGTAGTAAACTCGTAAGAGAACGTCCGACTTCATCATATTATTACGCAACTACCACGTGCATACGTCGAGGCGAGAGTTTATTTGCGCCGCGGCCAGTCGTTGCCGACGCCGACGTCGCCACCGCCGCCATCGTCATCGCTATTGAATTTGTTTGTTTTTTGACTCGAGGCGCCGCGCCGTTTCGTCGACACAAGCCTGCAAAAGAGTTCACTCATGGCGAGAAACGTAGATACAAATACGAGCGGTGATTTGAAGAGAGTCACCGGTAAAACCAGAGAAAGAATTCGCGCCTTTTCTTCATTGACGCACCACTTTGTTTAACGGTAAGGTCGAGAGGACGAGATGCGAACATTTTCTCGAATTCGCATTCACATATACATACACGCATACATTCACACGCGTACACACATACACACAATTCGTACTAAAATAACATCCGAACGGAAGGAATATTTTCGTAACGAGAATTTATACAACGAACTCGTCGCGCGTTGTGTAATCATTGTAATCATTGTACATAACAAAATAAAAGTCTCAGCCGTGTGCAACCGAAATGCGTTTCCAAAAAAGGATTTTCTTTTCTTTTTCGTATTATCTTATTTTTTTTAATATTTCGTAAAACTGCAATTACTTTTCAAAATTAAAACATGTCTTAAAGCTTCTATAAAAGCAATTTACTCGATGTCACTCATTTGCAACTACAATTAAAAAAACAAAGGTTTTTCCAGAAAATAAGTTTGACTATTTTGAAACATTAGAATTTTGTAATATTAAATTTAAGATACAAATTTGGTATAATAATTAATTATAGAGAAATAAAATTATGTTTTCTTAAAGTATGTTTTTTCTTTATGTTCTTTTTTACAAGCAATTAAAAAATAACTTTTCAGTTGTGTCATTATTGTAGCAAATAAGCGATAATAAAGTGGACGAATTTTTATTTCTGCAGAACTATTATATATATAATTATATTCTCAGATTTTTTACTTCCAACTTAAAATTTTCCATAATTTATTTTGGTATTAAACGTAATTCAGTTAAATTTCCGTATCAAATATGTCAAATTAATTTCAAATGAAATTTTCTTGGAAATTTATATAAATACACTTGTTAAATACACACTTCGCGATAGTCACGCGTTCTTATATAAATGACATTTTAATTGTTAACAAGGTCTTAAAGTTTACGTAAGGCAATTATTCAAAAATTATATTTCTGATGCTTATCGTCGCACTTCCATATCAAACTGCTCACTATCTTGAGACTTCTCGACGCGCATGTGTATTATATTGCACGTGTCGTTATGAGATACTGGAAAGTAGGCGCAGATAATGATGTTAATTAGCGACTTATGTAATCTATAGTTACGAGTTAGAGAAACACCTTTAAAACGATAAATCATAGCTAGTAGAGTATTGATCTCGAGTTTATGAGAGTTAACGCACCCGGCTGCCTGATATAATTATCTTAATGAATCCTACTCGATGCACAGATGAAGATGTCCAAAGAGAATTATAACTTATAGCAGCTGTCGGTACGCAGTTTATCGTTTCAATTTACATTATTGCGATACCGCCTACGCCGATTGCATAGTTATATATATCTTTTGATTTTCATATATTTAAAATTCAAGATCGTTAATTTGATGGAATTTTTACTTGTTTTCTAGAAATATGAGAAATATTTATAAAAAGTTGTTGAATTAAATCGATACGTATAGTGATACTCACAATGAACATTCTTGAGAAGCACGTGAAGATTGTTATGTAATGCTAGTGAAGGTTAAATACATATAAATATAAAAAACTAGAATATGATTAATTAAATAAACCGGTTTAATCTCGGGTTTTATTCCTTAAGTACATAAATAAGAGAGATTGTAAACTATTCAAATTGATTACTGATTACTCATTATGGTATAACGCAGTTAAACACATTCTTCTTTCTTAAAATATATTAAATTATTTGTAATATTTAATATCTACCTCTAAAATTATTTCTACTTTTAACAAAATATCTCTTTTAATATATAGTCGAAACTGAAATTCCAATTATCTAAAATCAGAATGTTTAGTTTAATTATTTAGAGAACACATTGTTTTTTACATTACATTATAATATAATATAAAATTGTATACATATTTGTATAATTATAATATACATACATATATAACATATAAGTTTATATCATAAAACTTATTATGTTGCTTATGTATTATATACAATAATATGTTTTTAATTCAAATTTTACAGACTCAAAATTTTAAAAATAAAAATAAACAATCCATACAAAACCAATAAGAGTCACAGGCTGATGAAGGTGCTAACGATTAAATTCTGTACTATTAATCGATTGTGTGGAATCTTCTTTATTTTAAACGTTTCGACTCTCTTTGCAATCCTCCTCAGCAATACATATATCAAATCATTTTATTGAGTCTTCCGTTAAACGTGAGTCACAATTGAGTCTTCCGTTAAACGTGAGTCACAAATAGGTTCCCAACTGAAGTGGATTCTCAAACAGAAAGCTCAACATGCTTCTGAAGCTGTGGAAGTTTATATTAAATAACAATTATCTCGATTTATAAATAATTATCTCAGTTTTGTACATATTAATGATTTATAAACCTATATATATTTTTTGTTAATATATATACGTAAAAGTTATATCACAAATATATCTATTAAGATTAAAAAAGTCACTTTTTGAAAGACGTATTATTTAAAAATATTGACGTAATACTACAAATATAAACAATATCTATAATTTGCAGCATCGAAAAATCGAAAGTTTCCTTACGAAAATTGACTCATGTGGTCCATTCGCCACGAGCTAGAATACGTGAAGCATATTTATGTAACGTTTTGTCGACGATGTTGCGAGAAACGTAATTTCAGCGTAGAGTTGTGTTCTCGCACGTGGTGTTTTCGTTTTTGCGGTGTCGCATTTACTACATATGCATGGCGGCACGAAAGATGTAATTAGGTCGTGACGTTTATAATTCGATTTAACATGACCCGTGCAATCCGCTTTGGAATTGCTCGTTTGCGTTTTACTTTACGGAAGACTCGTGGCTATTTGTTAAACATGCACATTCCCACCGATAAATATTTTGTCAAATTAACCATTGTACAATATATACCTTTGAAAATCTAAACGAATTTAGATTAAAGTTTTTTTTCATTTAAGAAAATGCAAAGATGTAATATACGCAATAAGCAGAAATGCTGCAAATCAATACAGAAATTGTACATTGCACAAAAATTTTCTTTGAAAAAAGTTCTTAATTGCATTAAAAAAATTGAATGTACAATTAGTTCACGTTAAATTTAGAATGACTTTTAAAGCTTTGCTTATTTGTAGCATCAATTTTTCTGCCAATTATTTCTTTACAATTATTTCAATCTGAGTTATAAACGAAGTCAGAATTTTGGTATATAAACATCTGAGTCACTATCAATCATAAGAATCGAATATTTAAATTCATGCATCAAAATCTATATAATAGAACTAAAAGGAAATGTATACAAAGAAAGCTTATATTATTGGACTTTTCCAATTAATGTAAGTAATATAATACAAAACACGATATCTGATATCTGAATCAATAATTTTATATTTTAATTTATCTCCGAAATATATGGCTAACGCAATTATTCAACATTTATCTCTGTGTTTGTGAATTTTACTGCCATTTTGACGGTTGTCAGATTATATATTGAATAATCAATAATTCGCTCTCTCGCTCATTGGCAAATTTTTTTATTATTTTTTTTTCACATTTGTTTTTGGACTTTCAAAAGCAAACTCGCGCATAATATTTTTGTTACAAAGTACGTGTGAATCGGAACCGAAGCAAGGTCCGGCAGTTTATGGCAATTAGATTAGTTGTAAAATCGGATTACCACGAGAAAGACAAATCTACGATGTTCGTTTGCGGACCGGTTGAAAATATATCACACACAGCTGAGGGTAGAACGCACGTATCACACGGCGACTTTATGATCATAGAAATAAATGATCGGGTCGTGGTTCGCCGCGCTCAAGCGTACCGGAACGGATTACGCCTCTCCGTATCCGCGCGAAAACGTATCGCACGCAATCCGTCACACGCGACGATGATATCCGCTTATCGTTTCCGATCGCTACGTTTACACGTTACTGCCGGTAGATTAGCTTATATGCGTACGTCATACTGCATCACTGATCGCCACTTTTTGCCTTTAACTCGGTTTTACATCGTTTTTGTAAATGATAAATAGCGCAGGATGCAATGACATTTCTGTGGTCTCTTCTTTATTCAAACTAAGCTATATTTATTACTTTCTAATAAAAGAGACGAATAAATGTACATTGTGTACACTATTATATGTATATTTGTGTATATTATTGTTTCTATCAGTAAGTTATTAAAAAAAAAATCGATATTTCAGTAAATTATAACTTCGATTATTGTATATTCGAAGCTGAGAGAGTACGAGCGATGAAGAAACGAGGCGGCCATGCCGATAAATAACGCGCGATAAATAAGCCAAGCCGGCGTGCAATGTGCGAGCATAAACTATCAACATGCGAAGGGTGTTTACCGTTAAAAAGGGGCGTTTGCGGCATGCAGCATGGGGGTGCCTTATCGCGACTATATGGGCGGATTGTGCAGCTCGGTATATTATCACTTAAGCTGTATCATTCGGCACCATTATGTAGATATATGCGGTACTGCCTCTCGTTGTTATTTTTTTAATCTCTCACATTTTTTTTCAATATTGGAACGATTATTTTACTAAAAGCGTATGGCATATTGAACCTTGCTCGATAATTATCGAGCTGATTGTATAGGCATAATGCGCACGATAAAGAATGCAACGGCTGATTAATGATGCCTGTACTATGGATGTTATAAAAGATGGACGATTAATTATCAGAGATATTGCGATCAACAATATAAGGCGATTCAAAATATCCGATATTGATTTTAATAGATTTTTTAGACAATTCAAAGTTGATCTTTTCTCGGAACTTTGATATTAGAAAAATGTTCGATTATACCAACGAGATGATATATTGCATTTTGATGAGGTTGGACAGCATTTTTAATTATCATAATTGAACTTGATGTTTTATACCAAGAATATTTGATAGATTTAATTATTAGGATTTGACTAGTTTGGATTGGATCCATAAAACTTCCACTTACAGTCACTAAACTTTTTTTTTACTAAAATTATGTTGACCGAATTAAATAAATTTAATATCGCTATCAAGAAATTCTAGTATTATTTAACAGAATAGAATTAATTATGTTTACCTGGTAATTTCTAACAGAGAGAGAATTTTGTTCGTTTTCTAACAGGCATACTGGTTAAATCTATCTGTAGATTTCTAATTTTTGCAACCAGGTTTTTTTAGTGGAAATACGTTTTAATTATTAAAGTGTAAGTAATGTAAGTTCATTTTAATTGAAGAGGATTTTATCTAACAATATTTTCATCTGTTTGTTAGTCACTATAATTTTGATTTTAGTAAGCCACTATAATGGTGCTGAAACAGTGTTATATTTTGAGGCAAAGAATATAATGAAATAATGAATTATCAAATTTTACTTAAACCAAAGTTGAAAGATTTAAAAAATAGACTCCCGCCTTATAAAAGTTAAAGAATTTATAACTAATATTTAGTAATATTAGAACGGTTTATTATTTTATGGAAGCGAAATCGATTTAGGAAACTGTTTAGCGAACAAGCTTTACTTTGCCGTATAAAAGAAAATTTTCTATGAAGTAAAAGAACCATGTACTATATGATGAGAGTAAAAATAGGATCTAATATCTAAGAAAGAAATCGATAAGTACAATTATAATACATATTAAAATTGAAGCTAGTTGATTGAAGATAATTGACCTTTCTAAATTAGTTAAATTATAAAATATTTTTACTTGCGCCGATAATGTTATATTATCTCTGTCGGTACAATTTAACTTCTTATTGCAATATTTTCCAGAAGTATTTCTTACCGTAATTGCCAAGTATATATGTTGTAAATACTTTCAAAGTATCTTAGAGATTAAAATTGTTAGATTAAGAATAAGATAGAAAGATATTCCAATAGAGAGCAAAGTATCTTTTTATAATACTTTGATATTTTATATATATACATATAAAAGTATACTTTACTGTGGATTTAAATTGCTATAAGAATCTTAATACTTATAAACTTTGATTAAAAGGTTATAAATTAATTTTAACAGTATTGAACAATTAGTTTTAACAATATTAAATAGAAACCCCCTCCCCATGATCAATACTTAATTCTTCTTTTATCAAGAAAAAGCAAGATCGTATGGCGTAATCTTTGTATTACATGGTTTCTACACAATCCTATCTAAAGCGTGATTTACACGGGGCGATTTTTACTCGCTAGAAGCCGACGTCATTAATTCGCCAGCGAATTCTTTCAATTCTGCTGCTATTCGCTTGAAGCAAGCTTCTTAATTCGTCAGCGAATTCGTTGATGAAAGCTTCTTCTACACGCTTGGTTTTTATTCGCTAGCGACTAAAATTTTGAAGTCGCAGCGTTGAGTGGTCGCTAGTGATCAAACGAATAGCTGGGCACAAAGCACAACAGCGACTCGAAGTATGTCATTCGATGACATGGTTATTCTCTGATGTTTATGATCTGAGTGGCCGTTCCGGGAAAATTCGTCTTTTCATGCTGACGACTTAAAAATTCGCTCTGGAAGAGCAGCAAGAAGCTAGCGACAAGCTAACGACAAGCTAGCGACAAATTAGCGACAAGCGTTGAAAGCGGTATTCGCTGCGACTATACCCTAACAAAAACAAACCCGCGTTTAGAAGAAGTTTTTAGTAGCGAATTCGCTATGACGTCACTAAACACGGCTTCTAGCGAATAAAAGTCGCCCCGTGTAAATTACGCTTAAGCCTTCTTCTTTTTTATGATATTACACTGACTATAAGTTTAGTTGAAAATGAATGAGCCAGTAAATTTTGATCATATCAATCAGAATTCCGGTCATTATAATTAGATGTCTGGCTATCTCGACTAGAATTATAATGGATTTAATTATGAAATTCTGATTTGTCTATTTTCCATTAGACTTATTTAGTGCAATCAGACTGTTTTGCAGTGCATGAATATATATATTCTTAATTATTATCGCTAGTCTTAGCGCAATTTTTATCCCCTTTCAAAGAAAAAGCTGCTTTAATGCTCTGGTATTCGCATTTTCGACTACAGACCGCCATGACTTACGGTTGAAGATAAACGCGGACGCACAAGATTAGAAGAGCTAGTAGAAAAGGAATAGTACAAGTAGGGCGTGTGCGAGGAGGGTGGAAAACGGCAGAGTGGATTGCTATAAAGTTAGCTGGTTAACTCGACGAAACAACGGTACCAAGTTAGAGCGCGAGAAGTTGGCGTCAGTTGGCACCAACGCGGCGCAGTCGTAAGAGAAGAGGGAAGTGGGTGGCGAACCCCAGCACCCCTAACTATTTCATTGTTTCATAATTGAAGCATTTGCGGTTTCACCGTTATGCATATATCCATTAAAGGGGCCGGAGCACGAAAACGCAGCGTCGTCGTCTACGAAACTCGCCTCGTTATGGCAGCGCAGCCGTAGAACGTCTTTTCAGAAACGATCATTGAACCGTCAGTTCTCTTGCTTGCGCATATCGCCTGTCCTTCGATAATTAGACTGTCGAATACCGTGTTGTACAAATCTGCACAATGAAGTTACGCGATAAAGAGAATGTTAAGGCCAAACAGTTCAATTTTGTGTTTTTGAGTATTGAGGTAATTGACCCATATTATTGAATAAAAAAAATGGGCAGTCAATATTTTTATCTGTTTGATTAAATAGGAATAAATAATCGAGACAAATGTTTATGCTTAAAAGTTAGAAAAATAAATACGTTTAAGTATCGCATAATTATATATCATGTACATAAATATTTAAGAACATACTTTTTTGTTTAAATCTAGGAACTGAATACTCTTAGATTAAATTAAATTGTCTATTTTCTAACTTAATTTATCAATTTATCATCGAGTAATACTAACAAAAATTTAGAAAATTCTGTTTTTTTATTATGTTCTTATTTTTTACATTTTTGCTTTGTCATCTAAATTTACTTTAAACATTTATTCATAAGTTTATTTAATTCTTGTTACAAGCAGTTTTTATAAAAAGTCTGAAATATATAAACGTGTTAACAATTTATATAATTTTTATTAACAATACTATTCTCATATATTTTGTTAAATAAAATTAAAGATTCCTGGTGATTAATTATTTTTTGATAATTTAATTTGCGACAATTAAATGAATAATTAATTTTCTTTGCGATTTCCTTTTTAATAAATTGAAATAATGTTGGGCGCTGCCAAAAGAGATAACGTCACAACGTAAAATTATCTGTAGTCCGTTCATAAAATTGAACGGCAATTGAATGAAGCGGAACGACGAATTAGCTTTTGGCACGAATGGTCGATTTATGTAAATCAGATTAATGTCATCAGCCGTCTGTGCATTCCCTATTATTGCACTTTCTATTCTCATTAAATGTCTATGTGTAGGTACGTGCATTTATTTTTATATAGCTTAACAATATATATATAGTATATGGGTAGGAATTTGACAAGAAAATTGCAATAATATTATATTCGAACAAATAACAGCAATTAAAACATCTTTGTTGTTTCTGTAAATTTTTTAATTTTATTTATAAGCTTTTCCGACTTTTGATTACTTATAAATCGTTTGCTCAAAATAAAAAGTACCTATATATTATGATTATTGATTTCTATTATGATTAATACAAAAGTAAGAAATTATAAAAATTTTACGGTTATTAAGAATTTTCATTAAAACAATAAATTTAACAAAATCATTTTTCAATATTTAACAACAAGCAAATAAATTGAATTTGGTCTATTATATAAAGAATTATATAATTATCGAAACGAGGTCTATAAGACAAATGATATAAATTACCAGGTAATATAATTTAAATCTTTCGTGCAATTTTCGCTTTTAGTAACAGATGAAGCTCGTTGTAGATATTTACCAAATTTTACGTTGCAATTGATTGATCGTGCGACACACTTTAACGCAGAATTTCAGTAGAGCGAGCGGCACGCATAGTATAGCGGGATCGAATTTCGAGTTAATGTTGATTAACTTATAGCCCCTCGTCGTCATTATAGCGCGCCACCATGCTATCCGGGCCTCGTTTCGAGTCTTTGACAGCGGTTTAATTGCGCTCATCGAACTCGTTGAGCGATAAACATTTTTTTAACCCACCCCCACCGTTACTTTGTGCTTTTGCCGAGTTTTCACAAGCACCCATGCATGCCTCTCTGTTTGCACGATCGATGCGCAAAGGTCTACAATCGTGACCCTATCGTGAAAAATAGAACATTGCGTTTTGTAAAAGTTTTGTAAAAATGATGATATCGTTCATGTGTAAAATATACAAAAATAATATAAAGTATACACATTTATTATACAGAAAAAAAAAAATAATGATATAAATGTGCGCATTTACCAGAGAAATCAATAATTTGTGCGTAAATTACGTGATTTATTTGAAGAACAAATTATTTGAAGAACTGAAAAGAGAGTATTCAAAAGAAATTAAAAAGTTAATATCTAATTCTTGAATGTTAATATGTAACTTTAGAAATAAATATTAATATTTTTACACAAACGTTATTTTATATATATAATAATATATAAAGAAATACAAGGGTATAGAAATAATACACGATATAAAAAATTTTTTTTTTTATTTTTAATTACTAATTTGTATACATTAAATTATTAATATAAATAAAATGTTTACTAAATAATATTTTAAAACTTTTTTTACTATAATTAAAAAGTAAAAAGAAAGAAATTTAATATACAAAAGATTTTTTTATGAAATAAAAGGCATCATTTTTGACAGATTTTTTACTTATAATATTTACGATTATCGCACATGTTTGAGTTATTAAAATCGATCATGTACTGATCGAGCTTGTTAAGTTTTTCCATAATTGAGCATCCATTGGAAACCACCGTAAGTTTACATTGTTACACCAGAGCAAACAGTGATCAAAATTTGATTATGTCATATATATTTCCTTTCATATCATGTCGATACACCTCATGATGCTGCTGATAGTTATTACAGTTATATTTGTATTCATTCATTACAAATTTGAGAATTACTATCTATTTTCTTCTATTATTTATCTTTTAACTTATTTCAGAAGGAAAACAGAAATATACATATAGAGTAAACATATTTACGTACCATTAAATCGCATTAGAACATTTTAATTTGTAGAATTAAAGATATTTTTGTTTAATCTATTTATTCAAAAGTTTGAAGGAAACTTTGAATCACTTCGTGTACGGAAACCAAAACTTTTCCGCAATTATCCGCAATTCGAATATGAACAACGAGCAACAAGAACACGTGCAAACAGAATGTGCAAGCGGAGGAGATTCTCCAGCACAATTAATCGACGGGACGTATCCAGCTGCAAGAAAGGCGACTGCGTCGCGTTAACGTATATAATCCTAAACTATCTTCAATAACGTACGAAACCAACGATGCGGCATGCGAGCGTGGAAGTGACGCATTAGTGAATTAGCGTTTCCTGCCGTTGCAATCACGGTAATGCGACCGTGCGCCCATGCTCTTCAGCCGCGGATAAAGTGACGCTTGTATCGTACACGTGACGTACAAGCGCGGCCGAGACGATTAACAATTAACAAGTCCGATGCGCGCAAACGCCACGTTTGCGGGATCGTTTTCATGGTCCGTCCGATCTGCGAACTTCGCGCATTTGCAGTATAGAAGAGAGAAAGCACCGCAGTAGTGGTGACATCGATCGTTCCAGAGCACTGTATGTGTTATTAACTTTGTTCTTGTAAATTACGCATAGGATAGGCTACACAACGGGTGCATTTGCTATAAATGGCCAATATTTTTTGTAACGAACAAGTAATCTGTTCTTTATTGACTAAAAGCGTAAAAGCATTGCCGCAAATAATTTTTTTTTATCTCCGATTAAATTCTCAATCGTGTTTTGTTCAGTATTTATTTATAAAAATATTTCCGTTTGTGTTCATTTCAGTTTTATTAATTTATTGTACTTTTGTAGATCGATTGGAACGAAATGCGACCCTTCGTTAATAAATATTTCAATGCTTTGCGGCGTGCGGCATCTTTCCCCGCGATAAATTACGTACCCCTTCCTCGGCGTATAATTTGGTTTCCATTTGATTTTAATTTAAAATCGAGACAAGCTTGGTACACGGTACGCTGTTTGCAACGACGGTAAAATTGAAAATCAATTCTACTTTTCATTGGAAAAGAGGGATATTCCGTATTACGGGCTTTCTGAACTAGATGTCGATCAAATTCCCTCGTTTAAATATGTCACAGAAGACTTTGAAAATAGAAATTATTGTGTACGTTTTGAAGACATTTTACAAATAATTAAAGAACTCTTTTATGCTGCATCTAATTTGTTTATTCAGCAGCCGATTGAGCGAATGATTGAGTAAATAATTATTTTTCAAACGAACTATTCTATTTCTTCTTCTCTTATGTTGTGATTGTCAATTCGCGTAACTTTGTAAACTATCGCTGGCGACACGTGTGCGACGTTCTGCATAAAATTTCATTTATCGGTATGTATTGTCATTCGCAGTCTGCAATTTTATGTAAACGCCCGGTAAAACGAATTCACTGTTATCACTTGTCGCTTCCGTAATCGTTTCGCGCATGTCACATTTATTGGACGAACAGCTGTCTACATGATACAGCGAGTGCGCAGCGAATTGCGGCAAATAATGTTGCTATGCGACGCTGTTTATTTGCTACAAGTTGAATATTTTGCAGTTTTTTTAGCGAACTGTTTATCAATTTCATGATCCATTACCTCGTGTGATAACAGAAAAATTATTCTATTGCGTTGTCATCAATTTGAAAATAATTAATCTTACAATTAGAAAATGGTACACTACTATTTCTCACAAGAAGTGTTTATAATCTCGCGAATATTTTTTTAAATAATTTGATAATTATCGAATATAGATGATGTTAATTTGTATTTTTGCATTTAATATAATATGATTTTATTATAAATTAAAGATGCATATATTGTTGACTTAAGACTCCTGTTCACTCACCACTATTGTCTCAGATTGTGACGTCAGAAGCGAGGAAACACACAATAAAAATTCTTGCAAATTATATTTAAATATAAATATTTTCAAGAGAACAACATTTGCAATCGACAAAGAATAGACTTATATAAAATATACTAAAAGATTTTTTGGTTTCAGTGAGGACTTAAATTATATTTATTTTTATGTATTAATTTGACGGTCATCGTAGCTGTAAACATAACTTATTTTGTTTTTAATTGTGCATAATTTATTTGTAGATATCTATATGATTATTTATTAATTATTTAAATAAAAGGTTATATTTTTTTCGCTATATTTTATAAATTGATTCTATTGAGTGTATTGTTCATTGAAATATATTTCCATTTTAGTATATTTTGTAAGAATTTTTTTACTGTGTATTTTCTTGCTCCTGATACAACCTGAGATTAGTGGTGAGTAAACAAAATCTTTAAAATTCTGATAATTTTAGAAAATTCATTGTTAGAAATTATCTTGGTTTTAAAAAAAAGAAAGCAACATCCAAGAGCACTGCGTGATCTCTCAAATACCACTGTAAAATTTATCATTATGGAATACCGAAAGTAATGCTGTTTTTTTATAAATGTTGTTTCTAAGACGGCAAATGTGTCATTTCTTGAACAATATTCTTGCGATGCAGAGATTCAAGAAGATTTTTTTCGCTCAAGCCATAATAATTCTTTGATAAATCAGCAAAGCTTCTTACGGTACCAGGCACTGGTTGCGCAATGAACAGAGCGTGTTGAAGGATCGTTGTGTAACACGAAACGTCGTTCCGCGCGGCAGAGTTCAACCCTGAAGGGCTACATTCCTCGGTGGCTTCAGCACTGAGGAAAAAGCGATACGCCGACTTACTCCCTCTCCTCAGTTGAGAAATCTCTGGCTGTCTCGTTAAAACTTTTCCTCTAACACACGTCTCGAGAGCACTCTCACCGAAAACGGTTGCATCCGCGTTTCGGCATCGTCTCTTTACCTTTATGTGCGAGATGCAACGAGAACCAGCGGTTTCCAGATATGCCTCACCTGCATGTGACAAGTGCAACGGCCATACGAGCAAATTCGTTCAACTTTGTAACATGATAGTTTCGATAAATTTAAGAACCGTTACGGCCTTTTTTTTACGGCGTCACGAACGGAGTTTCTTTCGAAAATCCATGCAATATAATCGTTTCCAACTTTGGATAATATTTAACTTGTTTGGTTAAAAATTATCTATCCGAAAATATAAATGTTTGAGAATTATTTAATCTTGAGTATATATATATATATATATATTTACAACATATATATATATACTCAAATTATGTCTTAATCGTTTTCTTCTATTTTTGAAAATTATTTCATATTTCTCTTTTATGACTTTCTACAACTTCAAATTTTTAATTTATGTTGAATATGCAACATTGGACATTATATTATTATTGGACATATATATAAATAAATAAATAAATTAATTAATTAATTTCTAATATATATTGAATATCTTTATACCTTTATAAATATAAAAATTATCGTGATAAAATTTGTATTATAATATAATTGACTTGGCTTTACATTAAATTTATTTTTTAACATTTACGATAGTATCGTATATTACTAATGTTTCCATTTAACTTAATACATATATATTTACGATTTAGAATTTCATTGCATTGTTGGAGCATAAGGAACGTTGAAAAAGCTAAAAGACTCATCTTCATTTTACAGTTATACACTATATCAATATCTTCCATTCCGAAAAAGAGAAGAGGTGGATCCGCGTAGTTCAGTGGTTGATTTTATATCCGTTCAACATTGTTTGCTATTGTTTTCACCAGAAGATGCGTTAAGATAAGAATGACATAAACCGGCCTGGCGAAAGTGGTCGACCGTTCGGTACCTTTCGATAGAGATGGCGTTCCCATGGGACAAAAAGAGGCGACTCGCGGCCATAAAAATGGAAATCCATGTGTATAGTTTTTTCGATATATCCTGATCACATGAGCACAGGTCTGCCATCTTCGTGCTCGATGTAGCGTACAGGGTAGTGTCCCCGTAATCTCCCCCATTGTGCTGGCGCTACCACGCGTGTACGCAGATAGGACCGATTTGGTCACTGCAACCAGTAAACGCGTGTCTGGGGTGCAGGCGTTAATTCGCAAATCTGAACTCGCTTCGTCAGACTTCTCGAAGCTTGCTACACTAATAACAAATTAAATCAGATAAATTAATATTAATTTAGATTAAATTAATTTTCATTTTTTATTTAGTATAAAAAATGAAACGATTGCACATTTACATTTCACAATGTATGGAATATATGAGCTTTTCTATTTTGCTTTTTTATATTGATATACGATTAGTGTGATTACAGTATCTTTTATTTGTAATAATATAACGTAGCATCCAGTATTTTTTTATTACATATGTTTCTGATTATTTTAATCAAATACATTAATCTTACACGGTTTATCTCAAAAGTTTCTAAATTTTTTTCTACTTTATAATTAGAGCTATGTATTAAAATATGAAATTATTTTTCATGAAGCTTTATTTCTAACTCTACAGAGTTACGTTTTTTATATTATGTATATTATTTATTTGTTGCGACGATAAAAATTAGAGAACGTTTTTGAGGCTTGCTGAGAAAAATAACGAAACAAAAAGCAAACACAAAAGGTGATTTAGTCTCGAAGGTGATGCTTGACTATCTACTGTATTTACATACATGATTACATAGCTTTCTGTGATTATTTTTTTCCGAAGTTGAAAATGAAGCTGAAAGAACGACATTTTAACACGATATCGAAAATTGAGAGATACAGAGGTTTTGAAATGATTTCCCTCATTAAAAAAAATCCCCCATTAAATAAAGTTTATTAGAGACGTTTCCCCCATTAAAAAAAATCTCCCATTAAATAAAGTTTATTAGAGACGTTTCTATAAATTTTACGATTGCTATAAAGATTGTATTATTTCAGAACGTATTTTAAATAATTGATAAACAAAAATTACATAAGAAATTTGATTTTTGAACAAAATGGAAACTTTTGAGACATACTGTATATAAAATTTTTTATTATTTAATTTGATCTGTCATTCTATCATTATAATACTTTTCTGAACAATGCACTAATGCACTTGTCAAACGCAATTACAGTTTTTTAAATGGAATTATATATATTTTTTAATTAAAATATTTTTTTTTTATTATAAAAGATTTTCCTTTACCATTTTTTTTCTATTTGAACTTATATTAAAAAAGAGCTGTACTTTAATTACTAGAATCATTCTGTACACACACACACATACACGTAAACTATTTTATTATTAAATGTTTTATGACGTTATAATGCAATGCCACACCTAAATCAAACTCATGGAACGATGATAGATACTACTAGAAGTGAAAACGTTTGGTTCTTATCAGGTAATATTTCTACCACTCTATCAGAGTTCCACTTTCGGAGCGTATCATTGGTCTCCAGTGCTTTTTAGACCGATCATGGAAGAGAGTTTCGATAATCTACTCCATCTTCTTCGATCCATTTTTATTGCAAGCACGGATACGTGCAGATGCATACACGTACTTCGCATTCCCGCTTTCTTCGTTTCGCGGAATCGTGGGATGTGACGGCGACGGATTTGTGATGCGCGATACATCCACCGATGAAAGCAGCGAGCTTACATCTAAAACTCGTTCGTGCGCGAGCATAAAGCTGGCTATCTTTCTTGAGAGCCGGACGAGGAGAGTAGATCATGCTAGATGGTACAGCATGTGAGCATTGATAAGTATTCGTATTTGTGGCAAGATGCATTCATAGAACTCGGGCTTCGTAAAACATACTTGTTCCTAGCTCTTATGTGTTTTCATTGAATCACGGATGCTAACATCGAAACTCAAAAGAACAATGTGGCTGTCGCAAAATCAATAAGATTATCTAAAAATAAAAAAATATATGCTAGAGGATTAAAGTATTAAAAAATGGAATAAAAAAAACATGAAGCTTTGTTGATTTCTCAAAAATATTTTCAATTAGATTCTTGCAAATTTTACACAATTCTTAATACGTTATACACTGATGAATAAAGTTTTGTTACTGACACAAAAACTATTTATTGATATATGATCAATCAAACCGTCGGTTACCACGACAATATTAATTTGTTGAATTTATTAACTAAACTGATCATTTAATGGATCTATAAACATCATACAAAACTGTTTTGTATGATGTTTATAGGTCTTTTGTAATTAGAAATAGAACATTTTGTTACCGGAACAAAATGAATAATATATAAGTATCTCTCACTTTCTACAGAGTGATTATGTTTGACGTTTTTGAATTTCCTTAGCTTAGCAAAAATATATAATCGTCTCGGTTTTATAGAAGTAGACGTTGAATTTCTCTTACGAAAAGACACGCTATCTCTGATAGCTCCGCGAAACACTCCTTGCTCTACCATAGTGGATTATTTTGTTGAAATTACTAAAAGAATACTTATTTTGTAATGGCAACCAAATTTTACATTGGTATTTACAAAACGTGAGTAACCGAATAAATTTGTACTGTTAAATAAAAAAATTTTGTTCGTCTTACAAAAAAATATTGTATTTTGTAATTTTAACAAAGTAATGCAATGATAATCGGCCATTTGTGAATAATTCTCTTTTCTTGTTATCAATACTATACCTTTTCTCTCAGTGTAGTTATTTCCAGAAGAAAAATCACGGAAGTTAATTACCGTAATCGAATTCTTTTATTCGATGAGAAAGTCGGCACTGAATTTAACAAGGAATCCATAGTATGTGTGACATCTTGTATACCATGTTCGCGCGGCAGACACGTGCCTGTGCCGTATATATGGATCGCATATGCAGGCGCAGGTGCGCACACATGTGAGGCACACACGGAACAGCCCATTGCGCTCCTCCGCACGTTCGCACGAGCAGCCGAGTATACGCGCGGAAAAGACCCCGAGCGAATTCACAATTCAGATACGTTGCACTTCCCTTTCTGGTCTCCGCCGTGGTGGCGTCTTGTACACCTTGTGTTATTGGATTTGTTTGAAACTCTTCAAATTCGAGCGTAGGAAAATGTTCTGTCGTTGTTTGCAATAGCAAAACGTACCGCGAGTCCCCGCGACACATTCCGACTTATTTATCAAATAACGTTGTATGATAGTAGTATAATGCATGGAGTAATAAGAATTAAAAATTAGAAACGAGCATAATGTGCTTTATGTTATTATTTGTTTATATCAGTTATATTATTCGAACGTGTTTAAATATAATGCTAAATGAGAACCAGCTATTCTTTAAATTTCAACGGTTAACAATTTATAGACAATATGTTATGACGATGATACGAGAGGAAAACTTTTTTAAAGGAAGATTTTTTTTAGAGAAAAAGAGGTTTCTAAACGAATAGTGCTGAGATGAATTTCGTGTTGCAATATGAAATTCCTTGATTATTGACTCGGATGAATAAATCAATATGTGTTTCAAAGCCAAATCGAGTCCAAACACTAGGTATAATTGTGTATCAAATTCTTTATTGTATTAGAATATACGTTTTGATCCTTGTATCGGATCCTTATCAATATTTCTTAGTTACTAAGTTACATCTATGTGCTTCCTAGAACAATGATATAACGTTAGTATGTGCGAAAATAACGTTACCTCGTCATGTCGATCGTCAACAAGCAAATGCCAAAGTAATGTGATTTTCGCACATACTAACATTATATCATTGTTCTAGGAAGCACATAGATGTAACTTAGTAACTAAGAAATATTGATAAGGATCCGATACAAGGATCAAAACGTATATTCTAATACAATAAAGAATTTGATACACAATTATACCTAGTGTTTGGACTCGATTTGGCTTTGAAACGCATATTGGTTTCGTGTTGCAGTTAACGCGTAATTATTTTGGCGTGTATTGTTTAATATATAAGAGGAAATTTTATTTATTTTATTACTACGTAAACACGAGAAAGCAAATTTTGGATTCGAGCAGAAAATTTTTGTGGCTTAAGCTCTTACTCATTATTACTATCTCAAATTATGACGTCAAAGGCGAGAAAATATTATAAAAATTCTTGCAAATTATATTTGAATAGATACATTTTTTTAATGAAACGATATTTGGAATCGATGAATTAGACTTACAAAATATACCAAAAACTCTTTTTGTTTTAGGGAAAAATTTAATTTTATTTATTTCTATATATTATCAATTTTTTTGATAGTTTGTCATAGCTGTGATATCACTTTACTTTTCGTTATGGATAATTTATTTTCATATAATATATGGTTATTTATTAATTATAATGAAAAAAAGAGTTTTCGATATATTCTACAAATCAGTTTTATCTGATTATGTGAATGTTATTTTATTAAAACGTATTTCCATTTCAGTGTATTTTGCAAGAATTTTTATTGTGCATTTTTATTTTCTCACTTCTGATGTCATAATCCGAGATAGTAGTGGTGAGTGAACACGAGTTATAATAACAATTAATAGTTGTTAACGAATGATTGTTCTGATTGTTCCTTTTCGTGTCGAAGGTATGAGAAGTTTGTTACGTCGAATACTCTGACGAACCACATCATAATCCTGCGGACGCGTATTTTGACAATTTTCACATACTGGCGATAAAATTGCTTATGGAGGCAGTAAACGTTGGTTGGGTCAACACTAGAATCGACATATGCGCAACTACTGCAGAGCTTACATGTGCTGGACTGTTTTCATTGTAAACAGTCCGATAAAGTTTACCATTCATTGATAAAATATATATGTGAAGGTACACGATCGCGTTCCGGAGTTATATGTCGTTTGTTGACAGTTATGTTGGCGTATCATGTGACCATTCTTTGTTCCGCAAAGATTTTCTGCGACAAAAACAAAATTGATCACTAGTTCACAATGTCATGTTTCTCCTAGATATATTTTTAAAACATGCAAATGATGCACGCTACAACACTGAGAAAAATGATCTGGTTGGATGAAATAGTAATTTTCTGGTGGAAAATGGACGAATCAGAATTTTCTGGTTAAGAGTCTATTATAGAATTCTAGTTAACCATCTTTTTAAAGTAAAACCATCTTTTTTGTTGAATCGGACGTATGGTTAATTACAAGTTGTTATATTCACATATAATACCCCTTGTTATTAATTAATTAAATAGAAGGCGTATATGAAAATAATATTCTTTATTGAAATCGGTTTTTCCTTTACGAAAATTTTAAAGTAGCTTCAATTTTTTATACTATCGAATGAACTAATTATCACGAAAAAAATACACCTTTATAATAAGTATTATAACTTTATATTATTATATCATGTTATAATTATATGCGTGTGTATTATTAATCATATTTGTTATTTATAATAACTGGATATATTGTAATATTGCGAATCATATATGCTAGCAAAACTTAGTTTACATGTTAATATATGTAATAATGCATAATATATTACGTACGACTTCACTGCGCGTTTAGGAACGATTTCATATTTGCCAGAAGTTTGCATAAAATTATGTCATTTAACGCGATCTAATTTAATGTAATTTACTTTAATTTATATGCAATTAATTTTGACTGTAACATGATAACGTGATGTTTCTGGCAATATTGTGATATATTTGTATAGTTTAGATAAAGATGCAAAATATAATTTTGGCGATTCTCACATATCATAGACCAAAATTCAATTATGAACTGCACATGTGCAACCGCCTAAGTGAAAAATAAGATATATAAACAAAAAGGCACTCTCGGTGACGCTCACTAAAATTTGATTTAGTCCTTACTCTTCAAAGTAAATAGCAGAACCTGTTGCACGCGCCAAATCAAGCTAGCTCGGTTGATGAAAATCACCGGTTGCTCAATTCACTTTCTCAATTTACCTTATTTCTCGGGCGCTTCTTTATTTGCGTACTTTGTCGCCGTATCGATTCTCGTTCCGCGGAACTTTAGTTGCTCGTAACGTGAGATTAAAGCAGAAACTCCGGCTTGAAATACCTTTCGTTATGTGCCACTGAATGCACTTAATTTTCTCTAAGCTGGAAGCAGTTAGGCAAGCTATCGATATTTTTAAGTGATTGGTTTAAGCTCATTCCAGTATCGACGCGACTTATGAAGCTGTACGAACAAAATACAGAGGATGTTCTGTTTCTTATGCATATACAAAGAAAAGTATGTAGGTATTTCGTTATTACATAACATACTATATATAATTTTATTATATTTTTAATTCTAAACATATTTGGAGTCTGCACTCTTTCTTAAGTCAATCTTAAGAATTAATTTTCGAATTTCATCAGATAGTAACATTTACTTTAAGTAAATAGGTAATAATATTTTATTATTTTTCATACACCCACAATATGTTAGTATTTTTTCAACTATTTACTGAAATGCTGGATTTTTTATAAGAATTTTACTAAATAAAGGTTGATTTAAAGTTTAGATTTAATCAATATAGAAAACTTGTATATTAATTTTTAATGAAAATTAAATGTAGATATCACTCTTGTGATCTAAATTGCAACACAACTTTATTTGCACAGTCAGACATCACCATGATTAATTAAGTTAATATATATAAATAGCGCTGGTTTAATCCTTACGTATCGCTCTTTATCCAGTTCATTATAATTATAGCAAACATTTTTTTAATATAAATTTTTTAAATAAAACTCTTTTTCGAGAAACGAGAAATGTAAAATAACACACAAAAACAGACATAAAAAATACCAAGTGAGAAATTGATACAAAACGTTGTGCTGGTAGCATTCCCATTCGTATTTAACTTTCAGAACGTTGAGTGCATACAAAGCGAAATACAGCGACATGAAAATTCCTTTCATTATTACGCCACAAAAATCTGGCACTTTAAAGCCAGTTACGAGAGCTCTCGTCCAAACTCGGTGGTTAAAAAGTGCTCAACTAGTTTAAAATACGTGTCGCGAAGTCGCGTTTCGAATGAAAGTCGTTACAAGAAAATTGCGACAACAATATGACTTGAACTTAAGGGCAAATTAGAAAAGCAGGAGACACAAGAAGTTTTCTTGGCTCATTATTGTATCACGGAGATTTGAAACTCTTCGCGCAAACACAAATCGTATTCTCATTACGAGGTACATTTCTTCCAATGAATTTTCCGTATAACCATCAGATACTTAATGTAAATTTTTATTTATTTATAAGTCTAATGATTTAATAATATCAACGATTTTAATTATTTAATATATTTCTTTAGTATTTTCATGTTCTAATCTAGATCTTAATTATTGTTAATTATTAAAGTGTTCCATTTTCACACTTACATGCTGTAAGCATCAATTCGTCTTTGCTATCTATCAAATATTAGCCCTTACCCTACTAAGAGGGGTCACTAGTTACCGAACGATTCCTGTTCGTGTAAGTTTCTTTGCGTCTTTCGGTAAGTTATAAATTATACTACATTTTATTATTTTTCAAAATAAAGTGTCAATATTTATTCTAGAAAGTTGAAAGTATGTTGGTGAATTTTTAGAAATTTTTTAAATCCTTCTGAATAGGTAAAAAAAACACGGATTCTAGTGCCCCCGTTAGTATGGATGAGGCACTAAATTGTACCTAGTAGGGTAAGGGTTAAACAAGGACAAATATTGCTTATAAGCGTTGTAAGCCCAAAATATACGCACTCTAAATCAATTATTTATAACAAAGAAACTAATACTGAACTTATGATTTTAGTTTCAATGCATTATGAATTTCTGGTTTATAAAGTAAATAAATATGTTTAGCTAGGACTCTCTCTCTTTAAAATAATAATGATAACTAATTTAAAGTTACTGCGAATCGGCGCGGGAGGCGGTGCGCAATTATTGTAGCGTAAAATATAAATTAATTACTACATAGATGTCCTGGAGTCTTCTTTATTTAGAGTCCATGAACTTTAAATAAAGAAAACCCCAGGACTATCTATGGAATAATTAATTTATATTTTACACTACAAAATAATTGCGCACTTCGTCTCGCGTCGACTCTTAGTAGCCTTGAATTAGTTGTCATTGTTATTTCTGGTTTATATTTTTTACAAATATAAACCAATATAATTTATTGTTTTCACAGAATTCAAAATATATCTTACATTATTTAAAAGTATTTAGCTCAACGTAAATACTCATACAATATTTGTAACATTATATTTCAAAAATTAAATTTTATGTCTAGCCAGAATATGAGACGCAACATTGTTGTCATTACAAATCTACATTTTCACAATTTTTTAATATTGCGTTGGCTTTCTCATATACATGTATATTCTAGCAGTACACGTATAACTACTATAGGAAAGTAAAAGCGGCTTATTACTCTAAAAGAGGTAATATTATGCGGTGGCGGATTATATTTAGTATGGCAAGCATTTCATAAAAATAAGTAGTACAGTTTTTATAAAGCGCATGATAAAGCTGATTCTATAGAATGCTTACGTTTATACGTTGCAACGTCCCTTTCATTTTTGCTGCTTTGTAACGGTTTCGCACATGAACTGCTTATATGCTAGAAACGAGGATAGTTGATAAACTTCGTTGTCAGATATTCCATAAGGTTTTTTCCCAGTTATAGAGTTTTTACCTTCATTTACCACGCGACAACAGATACCAGAATGGCAGTGGAAATCGCCAAAGCCTACCTCATCACCGAGCTAAGTGACTTTTGTCGTGTCACTGAGCACTTGGCTCAGTCAGGGGAATCATGGGGTGAGTCCGAGAGGATCGAAGAGGATAAAAAGGAGCAAGAGAGGTAGTTTATCAGAGGAAGAGGGACGCTACCAGATCCCACGGGACAAAAGTTTTAAGCGTACGCGCGGGGGAAAAGATTAACGCTTGCAGTTTAATGTCCTAGTTTAATGATACGTCACGTGCCCGCTGATGACGTCCATTTAAATAACAGGACTATTATGATATCCGGCGAAGGACGCAGCTGGAATTATTTGCGGTCGTGACTGTCCGCTTTAATCTACTTTTTACAATTGTTCCGGCGCATTAATGCCATTTCTTCTGGCTCCGCGGAGAAGTTCTAGTTGAGCGGAGTATCCACGTTCATTTTTGTCCCACCGGAGATTAAAATTTCGATGAGGGATATGAAGGTACGGCGAGCTGCTAATTAACTGAAGAATTCTTCTTTTATTAAGCGATTTAGAGCAATCTAATTAAATGAGTGATACTTCCGACAATTCCGAAATTAAAATTGAGTATTACCGCAATTATATATATATATATATATATGCCAAATGTTTCAAAAGTATTGATTTTACTTTCGAATGATAATATATAACATATATTGATATTAACAATATATGATACATTATTTAGTAGATAAATAAACATTTTTTTAATATTACAAATAAATTTTTTATTATTTATATTTATTGAAAGTTTCAAATTAGTATTACAAAAATTTGTCATTGAGATAATTGACATATTTTTTTGTAAAATCTTTATTTTATTCTAAAACATTCTTTTTTTAGGACCATAAAAAATAAATTAAAAAATAATTGCACAATAATTTTTAATCAGAGACCATTACATTTACGTCGACTTCACTTTACCTGTACTCAATCAGATTGAACCGGAAGATGCATTTAAGCCATCCATCCCTCTTGTCCTGTTACCTTGTCTGTATTGTCGGTACTGGAGATAATCATTCTCGAGGGTCGTAGTCGCGCTTTTTAATCTGGCTTCGGTCTTTCCGCTTTAGCAAATAAGAGGAAAACGGTGTTCCCGAAGAAAGAAGCAACGTAGCCGAGAAGGGGAAAACCAGGCTGCAATTGAGCAATCTCGTGATTGAAAATACTCGATAGAAGGCTGTGCGTAACGTTGTGTCCACGTCAATAACGTTTATCCCCATTCGAGATCAATCCCACGAGAAACGTTCTTTCGTCGCAGCTTTTTCCCTGATTTCAGACTACCACATCTTTCACCAGATTCGCCTTACTTTGTAAAAGTTCCATTGCGAAGCTGTTGCTCTTTAGCACGACCTCATATCAACTTAAATCGACTCTAGATTGTGCAAGCAGGTTTGCTCCATGAGCTGCCATAGCGCGAAATTTCCGTAATAACTGTATCTCGCGATGGAGATACCGCGAAACTTTTGCATATTATCAACGATGTATTTCGCACTTCATAGAATTTAATTTAAAATATTCTAGATTCTCTCTCTCTCTCTCTCTCTCTCATTTTTGCCACCAACTGGTTGAATGATAACTAATGATAACTAATTTACAATATTATTGAATATTCTATCAACAATATTAATTTTTATTATTAAAGTTATTCTTGGTTACAGACTTTAGGCAAATCTTTAAAGTGATATATGACGTAACATAAGTGGTCAATGTACAAAACGAAAATTATAAAATCTAAATATTTATTGTATTAAAGGAAACTATTATTTCTATTTTCTCATTTAAATATTTTGGTAGTCTACAAATCAAAGATCTATTAATCAGATTATAACCAAATAAATATATATGATGTCTTGCTTTATACGATACAGATTAATTAAAAAATCATTCATTTTATATCAATTAACTGATTGAATTTAAAGTATTATATATAGAGGAAAGCCGATACTGACATAAGTCTCCTAAAGTGACATAGGTCTCCTAAAGTGACCCTTATTTTTCGGAAACTAACACTATTGCACTTTATTAATACTAATAAAATCATGATCTGTTTAACTAATTAAAGAAGTATAAACTCATAATTCGCAGGTTTGTAGCTTGTTTCTAAATTAAATCAGCTAAAAACGAATTCTACAAATGCAAAAATAAAATTCTTACGATTTTCTTTTGCAAATTGTGAGGTTTAAATAATAGTGACTATATTATTGATAATATTACGTCATTTTAAATATTTATAGTTTCCGAAATAAGTTTTATATTTATATTATTTTTTCTCTTAGTCTTTTCATAATACGATTTTTAATTTAAAATTGGGATGCAGCGTAACCCGACACACCTGTCTGTAAAACAGACCATGAGCTAACTTAATCTTTATAATGTTGCTTTATAGTGTCAAATAAGTCTATTGGAGCTGAAGGCAATCGTGCATATATGGAACAACTCTAGAAAAACTATCGCGTTACACATTTGCAACTTGCAGAACAGCATAAAGTAAATATGCATATAATTCAATAAAAATGTTTTATAACGAAGTAAAATGATTCTGAAAAATCTTATATACATTCACTTATAGGTACTTTATACAGATAATTCTTATAAAAGAAAAAGAATAGGAATATGTAGCACTACTGTCAGTTTTGGAGCCCATTTTGTCAGACGCTCATTTTTGCATAACTTACGAAAAACTTAATTATTGTAAAATTGCAAACAGTATTATAAAAATTACTTATACTTTCTGATAGAAGACACTTTTTACTTTGTATTTATGTTTTTGAAATCGTATTTTTACCTTTTGTTTAAGAAATATTGTCTAAAAACAAAGTGGTA
>NW_017300052.1:0-56236 GCF_001594075.2 Trachymyrmex cornetzi | reverse complement strand
TATATATAAAATATATATATAAAATCGAATATGTATATATATATTTCTGTTTCTTGAAGCTCGACATAATATACAGAGTATTGAATATGAAGCGAGATGCTTTTAACTGATATCGATCAACTCATATGACTATTTGGAACTCGCTGGTATAATGTATGATCGTAGCGGACCGGAAACAGCAATCCATCAATATAGAGGGCGACCGAGCTTTCGTCACTAATCACTAATTAATTAGTTGTGTCATCGGTAATGGGCATTGCTGTCATTCGGTAGCTTGTACCTATGAATATATCTCGTTTATCAGAGAAAAGTCGATCCCCATCAAAGTTATTTATTACACACGTTATTAACAGATGATTTATATTTGCATATATATTTTTTATGTAGCAGTGATATTTGCAGCACTATTGATAAACATCTAAAAATTTAATTATATCATTTTCTAATGAAAACAAAATTAGAATTCTGAAATACAATATTCATTCAAATATCCAATAGAGTACATAGATGGAATATCATATAGTACATATACATAAATTACTATTATACTTGTATACTTATAATAGTAGAATATATAATAATGGGTAACGAGGATATAATTGTTTGATAGTATTATATTATATTGCTGCATTAATTATCTACATTGTTGTGCAGCACATGTTTAAAAAAAATTCTAATATCACAGTTGAGACACATTGATAAACTACGTCATAATGGCCGTTCGTTGCTGGTCCAAAACAGTAATCCATCAATATATCCAGAACTAGCATTCATCGTTAATCTCTAATTAGTCAATTAGCTCACGCAATTTTGCTAATAACGAGCACACATCGTCATCGAGTTGGCGAATAGCGCGGCACACCTGCTACATAGCATCCGCAACGACATATCCGGTGAACTATAATGCTCAGTCTGTGGTATTCCTGTTATGGTTGCATTCATAATTGCCATTATATCGACGAACTTTAGTTATCTTCAGCTTATGCGCGATTTTATCGTTATCCATATCTTCAAAGTGATACTTAATTGAAAATAATACTGTGTTAAAGTAATTTATGGCTTATAATTGCTATACGTATAATCTTAAACAACAATTATATAATAATTAAATTTGATCGTAAATTATTGCTCCCGTGTAATTACCGAACATGAATTAGCAAGTATAAATTGTGACATAGAGATATATGTTTAATTAGTTATTGCAATTTATAGGAATATGAGAATCGTATATTAATAGAATAACGTGGTTTAATCATCATCATACAAATAACTGATCATAATAATACACAATTTTAAATATCAGACCGATTAATAAGAAAAAAGTTTTAAAAAATTCGTAGTTTGAAAAATTAAAAAATGTATATATAAATTCTCGCAGAAAATATTAAACATTAACAATAAACTGTGATCGTGTAAGACACTTCCTACTTATTTGTAAAAATTTCTTTTTTTAAAACAAGTAGAGAGAATTTCTGTTTCTTTTTGCTAATATGTTGTGAAATAATATGGATCGGGGAAAAAGTTTCTTCGTAAAATTTTTTAATTCAAAATTGTATATATAATATCTTCGTAAAAAATGAACGAAATTTAAATTTAAAAAAAAGAGCTTGAAATCTCTACTTTTGAAAGGTTACTATATTTTTTTAGTTTCTGTGAGTTTGCTAATTTTTACATTTTAAAACTATGAGCTGAAAAAGATGAAAAATTTTCTTTTCACTTTGGGGGTCTCTCACGTGTTCAAAAAAAAATTACGAAAATTTTCGACTACCTATCGTGAAAGCTTGAAGTATTTCCTACAAAATCATTTTTTTAAATGTTCCTATGACTTTTTATTTCTGGGTTATTCGTGAGTTAAGTAAAGGAGCATTCTGACTTTGATTGCTCCGTGATAAAAATCATCATACTGCAATTTAAAAAACAGATTCTTAAAGCTGAAACTTTGCTTTAGTGAATATGATATAATTATAACGAAAATTTCGCAACAAATAAAAAACTTTTGTAAAATAATTTTTTTAAAGACGAAGAAACTTTTTCCCCTGCCTAATATATAATAATATATCTTCAAGTAGGAACAAATGATAAAAATATGTTAAAACATTTTCTTAAATATTATTGATCGTTATATTGTTATATTATAAAACCGTTTTCCATTACATTGGTTTGATATACTCTGTCAATCTTTTCGAAAGTACAAATACTTCTCTACCTATGCACGTATATATTCATTTTTATATGGCATTACGTCCATGTCTCTCGATGAGATTTTGCATCGCATTTCGATATAGAAAATGGAACAAGTTTGAAGAGCAAAAAGCATGCCGCGAGCTGCGAACCGCAGGGGAACATTTCCGACGGGTTGGAAAACGCAACCTGCCTTTGGCAATTCATGGCGGTAATAACATTCTTGTAACTTTTCATCTTCACACTCTGCATCCCTCTCCGTACCATCCACCGTATTTCTATCGGGTGAAGTATCTTTTCCGGTGCGCATTGGAATTCTCGCGGACATTCACAGTTATAACTTTTACAATCGCAAATATACGATATTCCTGCATGGCGTTCAGATGTAAATGTGAGTTGCATAACGAGTATTTGTATTTAATGTATTAAACGGTACGTTGGTGGAAAAGATTCGATCGCGGGAATATTTGTAATCGGGTCAGAGACGCATTTACTAAATGGGGCGCGATGAGCGCAATTTTGCCCGAGCGAGGAAAAATGAACGCGCTATTACGACGCACAAAAACGAAATAATATAACGCACGTAATATTCTACATAAATGTAATGTCATATAATTATAATTTTATCGTCGTTCTAACAAATGCCGTGCTTCTCATAGATCTACTGTATGACTATGTGACTATATTAATTATTACAATGCAGATTCTATAAAAAAATTTTATTACACTATACGATTTTTAAAGATAATTTTAGATGAATAATTCTTTTATTATCAAAAAAAAGTTAAGGTAGAATTTATTACATTATTCTGTACATTTTAAATTTCTACTCTTAAATATGCAATTATTCTGTACATTCTAAATTTCGACTCTTAAATATGCAATTATTAAAATTTAACTAGGACTACTTATATAGTACGTATAGATTCATTTTAGGATGGTTTAATTTGATCGACGTGATTCTATTGATATAGATTATAAAATTATCCCTAAAATTATCTGAGAATATTTGTAGTTGTGATACATTTAATGTAATGTTCTTATTCTGTTCTATTTCGAATTAAAAATAGTTTTAAAAATAATATAATGAAAAAAGATTATAAAGGATTATCTACTTTCGCAATTTCTATAATTTTAGAACCTTTATTATTATTCTTCCTAGATAATTGCATCTAAAAAAGTTTTTAGATATTTATATATACAAGCTAATCTTTATATGTTCTTAGTACCAAGACACTACCTTTCCTCCTGACATGATGAAACGAAACTAATATACCATATTATTACTACAAAATACAACTATTTCAAATAACATATATGAATAACATATATCAATCTATTTTAGTAATATTTATGTTTTAAAAATATTAATTTACTCGCTTTAATTAGGTACTGATTTTATTTAATTTAGTATGAAGCAAATTAGAGATGTGTAATATAACGCTTTATACTTAACTTATCATCGTACAAAATATTGTTTTCTGTCGAAACTGGATAGAAACTACACTTAGTTAATCAAATAAGTTGTAATTAAATTTTTTTTAAAGCGTCAGAAAGAAATGGTCAAAACATAATTATCTTTTCTTTCAATATTTTTTTAGATAGAATCTATAATAATGTTATTGTGTTCCACTATTTATAGTAATATTTTATATATTTAATATATTATCAACGATATTTAAATTAGTTTACGAAAGACATTTAGAGATATCCATTAAATATAGTTGTAAGATTAAATTTTGTTATGTAAATATATCCTAATGATATCTACTCATTAGACTTCTATGGATATCATATAGATAAGCGAATGTATAGCTTCAATATATCCCAGTAATATTCCACGATTCTAAGAAGATAAACTCAGAAATCTCTTTAGATACATACCTAAGATTAACTTTGCTATGTGGGTAATATAGTAATGTGTAGAGTTGAAGCCGGTAAACTGAAGGAACAAGTCGGTATGAGAGAGAGAGAGAGAGAGAGAGAGAGAGAGAGAGAGAGAGAGAGAGAGACGAAAGAAATATTTATTACACTTAATTAAACTCTGACTCCAAAATTTGTGTCTGAACGCCTTCGTTCCATTCAACGCTCTGATGCTCTGCTCGCTCTCTCGAATAACACACCATTTCGCTACTCGATGTTTATTATCTTTTATCGATTTTAATTTAATATTATTTATCTAATATTAATTTATCGTAATATAATTTTATTCTAATAATTGTTCTGATACATCTTATTTAGATTAAACCTCACAGTAATATTACGCAATATATTTATTAATATTTTACTTTTTTTAATAATATCTGTATTTTATACATAATAAATAATTACAAAATAGATAGCGCAAGAATTTAGTAATATGTATTATAGGTACCGAAAATTATGGATCGTGAAGTATGAACAGATTTTTCTGTATATTAGATTTTATATCAGACTATATCACTTTTAGTATATTATATAGAATAGTATACTATATAGTATAAAAATTGCGTCTCTCTCGTAAGAATTCTGCTACAATCGGTGAAATCACTGATCCTGTAAGGTCGAGTCGTCAAATGCTTATTGAACCATCGTACTTTTCGCAAACGACTTTCAGAAAATTCCTCTGCTTTCGAGAAGCTCGTGGGTCAGTCCCGTTTTCGTGTTGGATAAAACGCTGTTACCCCCGAGAGATTTGTTGTCGAGATTCAACTGGGACGATAACTTATCTGGACTCGCTGGACTTTAGGGCACTCTGCGGAAAGTTCTCGTGAATGGTGCCAGACTCACGAGTTCTTGTACTTTCATTGTTTCTGCACTCGATTCTGTTGAAGTCGGTGCTGAAAGAGTTAACGATGATTTGTGTTCAAATAATGATGAAAATATCTTTATAATATGTTTTTCAATCATTTTATATGTGTAATTGATATTATAGGAATTGTGTGTCATGTTCATTGCATCGACATATTTTCTGCTAATGCCGACTGTTATATATTTTAACGTTAATAATAAGTTATGGATTTTAATCAAACATTCTTTTGCAAATATGTACTTATAAAAGAATGTTTGATTAAATAGCAATATACGTATTCTGTATGTATAACAACTGAAAAATTAAGGAAAGATAGTACAACTTTTGAATTGCTTTAAACTTAGTTTTAAAATTAAAAGACGGAAATTTTTTTTTCGTTTTGTATTATTTAATATTTTCTATTACATATTTAGTGACTACACGCAAAGAATAATTTTGCTAAAATCGTTAAAAAATTTAACCACATATATACATTTGAAAATAATATTGTTAGACCATCAAAATAATTATGTAGAACACTCAAACCGATTGTAGAAAGTAAAAACTTCTTGCAGCATTGCTCATTATGTTTGAATTTCCTACCCTATTATTTTGATGGTTCAAAAAATTTATTTTTAGATCTACACAATACGTAGCTAAATTTTTAGATCCTTCAGCAAAGTCGTTCTTTCGTATACAAATGTAAGTACTGTCTTTTGATAAATGTTGTTTGTTGTACCTATAAAGTTTGAGCTAAATAGATAAATTAGATAAATCATATTAGAGATATGATGCTCTTGCGAAGCGTGACTGTCCTGAAGTACGTTATTCGTGGAGAGCCGCGCGAACTTTGGGATATGATGTTGAGTTAGGCCGTGTAAATAGTAGAGGAACCAAGCGTGCTGGAGAGATCCCTCGAAAGAACAATACCTCTTTGTCGGTTCGCAAACGGGACTGTTTCGCTCTGGCAAACAAGTGATGGTTGCTTAGCTATGCAATAACGATACTATCCTACCGCCTGCATTGTTATTTCGGACGAGAACTAGGCGTACACTTCGCTTACAGATCTGCTTATATCTGCCAGTTATTTACGCCTAACGTGTTTCAAATATGTCTCTACACTATATTACGTAGAATAACTCTCGATCGATAAACTCGTAATAATTTCAACTGTACATCTAGTCATATCATATTATTATGATACATTACAGTTACATGCTCTATTGGTATTTATTTTTAAATTACACATACTTTCACATCCAATTTAAGTGCTTTTCTATTATATTTCTTCTACAAATTTCATTGATTTGATTAATTTTGTCGTTGTAATTGACTGTTACCATCATTCTTCTTATGTTACTTTTAACAGTTAGTCACAAAAGTTTTTACACAAAGGAATAGCGAATCGTTCCATCAACTCAAGTATGACGTAAAACTTCTCGTTGTTGAAATACAATGCTTTATTTTGCTTTCGGCGAACAAATTTTGCTTCCGAAACTCGTTTCAGAAGCTTGTGGCGCTAGAATATAACGGCTATTCCTGCAGAAACTTTCAGAGGGCTTGTCTCGATGAAAATATTGTATAATTAAATATATAAATTTACTCGTATTTACTGTATTTATCGGCTCGACAACAATTCCTTTATAACAATTATCAATTCCTCTTTATAATATAATTTCGAAATAAAATACATCATATATGCGAACGAGCACAATATCAATCGCAACGAATTTTTAATTGCTATATTGAATAATGCTCTGTTATAACGCATTTCATTATTTTGTGAACCTTTGATTGTTGATATTACTCATCGATCTGTTATTATTTATACCTGTCAAATGACGTAATAAAGTTATAAAATATGCAGAAAAGTTCGCCTTGCAAATTCCGATCTGAAATAATCTCGTTTATGTTTTTCTCAAAAGCTATTTATTATTAAATAAAGAAGATCAAAAGGAAAACCACGCAGTAATAATTTTATATACTTACACACACACACACGCGCGCGCGCGCGCGCATGCACACATATCGTTTCTTTGCTTTAAACGTGACACAATTCAAAAAATGAAATTTCGTAAAAAAAGGGAAAATTATTTTTAATTTAACAAAGAATTATTGACTATTCAAATCATATCCAAGTGTTCTTATAACGTGATCAAATATCATTTTTGTCCTTTTCATTCCACAGTTCTTAAAAAGTGCCTTTTTGTGACAATTTTGATGATTTTTAAAAAATCACGCTTCTTAAATTATGAGGATTTTGACGATTTTTTATGAAGTTGAGGTTAGCTTTCTTTTGATATTTGATTGAGTAATGTTTTTTTAACTCATTTATGGCAATAAGCTAAAAATGAAATTTTTTTATGTTATATTACTTTTGAAGTTAGCACTGAGAAAAATTTTTTCTTAAAAATAACTGAATCAGAAGATTCCAATCATATCAATCAAAGTTTTATTATATATCTCAACCAGAATTATAATAGATTTAATCGGAAAATTCTAATTTTCCATTATACAATTGTTTAAATTTTTACAACTAATTATTAATATTATGTAGTTATTTTAGGTATATAGTTAATTTTATCTTTACGATTTAATTTTTTCAAAAAATCAATATTAAAAAGATTATCACGTTTCATATTCTGTATCCATATAACTATAATTTAGGATGAAAAAAATTTTTGCAATTTTATTATCGATGCTTGTGTATTACGCAATACAATCTAGTGGAGCTGCAACAGTATTGATTGTTATATTTATCAGTCAAATGTTATACCACATGACGCACTTATATAATATTGCGCGATAACCTCAGACATTGTTTCAAAATCTTACGCTGCTTGGATTACGGAAGTTTAATTTGAAAGACACGTAACGAGTGTCGCTCAGTCGATCGTCAAAGCACTAATGTTATAATTTATGGCAACGGCTCTGTAAGGCTGTACGTCCACTAAATATTTTCGCTGCTTTTAGCAGTTTGACGCGCATATTGTCGGACACTTACTTATACAATAATACAATAAACGTCAAATATTTCTTGTGCCGTTGCACCCACGAATGCACTGCGCTGCTTTCCTCGATGGCAGCATCTTCACAAGGCAATTACGTCGCCGTGTCGTTATGCAAGTCACTGCAGTGAAGCGTTCCACGTCTTATCTAATCTCTATAAGAACGCCGGTCGGTGTCTGCTTCATCGCTTTGGCCTGGTAGTGAGAAAATATTGACGAACATTCTTTTGCTCTTAACATAACTTTTAGACATTTTAGGACCATTATCTGGTCTTGCTTTGACAATTTACAATTTATGTATGTATAATTGTACATAGAAATGTTAATTGGGTTAAATTCTCGTTTCTTCCGATTTGATTTATTCTCAAATCGGCGGAATTCTTTCTGTTAGCTCTTTATCTTTTTTTAAAAAATTCTTTTTAATTTTTAATTTTTTATGGATATTTAGGAAATAAAATCTCAACAATATATTTTTATACACTATTAATAAAAATATATTTCTTATTTTTAATGATCTCAATTTAATTGAGGTACGAAAGTTATATGTACTTTGCGATTTTCAAACAGACGACTTCAACGACGTTTGATTAAAATAAGAAAATAGTATTCTTAACTGGTGAACATTCTTTGCAGATGACGATTGACATGGCGACGTCGTAAAATCGACGCAACTCCACATTCTCCATGGATCAAAAGTGATATCGCGGAAGAGAAATGATCATCATTGTGGAACTCCGTGAGAAACGTGTTCCTTAACGCGATCCATCTATCCAAAACAAGCCAAGCGTCGTCATGACGCGTCTGGATCGCGCATGAACGATTACATGCCATTCCAAAGACCACCACGTCGACGATTCGGGATAAGCTGGTGATTCGAACCACGTGTCCAACGTCTAATAGTGTCTGACGTAGGTGGATTCGGGTGCATCTTAATAAAAAGGAAAAAAAACGCAACACGCGAATAACGTAAGCGAAAAGATTGCAAATGTGAGGTTCGTTATCGACGTGGCAGAAAAATACGCGAGTGCTGTAAAAAAGAGGCACCCGAGGGATGCGTTCCACAGACGAAGGGTGGGGTCTTTGGTTACCGATAAGGCTTATCCGGAGATATGATGGTTGGCAACTGCGCTCGTCGAGTCGTCAGTCGTAGTACTCAGGTGCCGTCGATGAGATCGTCGCGCCGCTCAGGTCGCAGTAATTTCGCGATTCACGCATCATTCTACAGCTCCAAGGAGGTATCTTGAAAGTGTCGCTTCCGGGCCAGGTGTCCAGTGGTATCACGTGAGTCCGAAAGGTACAGAAAGTCGATCACAGTGGAAGAAAAACCGAGGGAAACGCGCTATAAAGTCGCAACGATGAGCAAGAACGATAACGGGCAATCACTGCCTCGGGAGCGATTAATCGTTGTTTTCCAGGGTGCCTCGAGTTTTTAATTTGACGCTTTAGCGCGTTAAGTGGGCGGCGACAAAGAACGTCGACGTACATTGAAGGCGCGGAAGAGCATGGGCGAGAAGAAGTGAGGGGAGAGTTGAGTAGAGGACTGGAGAGGCAAAAATGTGTACAGGACAAAAGGCTTAGGTGTAGCATATCAAGATACGGTTTCTTTGTCCTCCGCTCTCCTTCCATCCTGTCATTTTTTTTCCTCTTCTCTTCTCTTTTTCGCTGTCGCTTACGGCGCAAGTCGCGAACGGTGCTCCGTTTCGCCTCTATTCTCTCTATCTTCTCCGCCCACCGCATCATGCTCTTTGTACAGCTTCCGCCTCATGTGTTAAATTATGTGCGATCTCTTTGACATTCGACAACCGCTGTAGTACCGGTAATTATATCCCTCGTCACCACGAATTTACTACTCCACTTCGTGCTCCCTTTAAACTAGCGTATTTCTGCGCCCTCATCTTTTTGCCCTCGACGGACCTTCAAATGTAATCCGCAAGAAGCTAAAATCTCTTCACCGTGAGTTCTTACACCCATCGCGTCGACTCGACTTTTCTTCCTTCCGCGTTGCGTAGTGGCAGGTTCGCAAGTACCTATTCAATTCTCTCTTGGTTTTATAAGAACAGACCTAGTAAAACCAACGCGAACCTTTACTTTAAATTACTTTAACTCTGAATCTTTTTTCGCTTATACAACTAGTGACCAACGGTAAATTTTTTTTATCTCACAATTAATGATAAATACCATACAAATGCTTTCACCGAATCGCTCGCAATGTTGAATTTAAAACGATTAATAGATTGAGAAAAGTTGTGAATTTATATTATATATATAGCTCTCTTGTCGTATTTTTGCATGGTTTTACTTGCTAGAGATTGAAAGTTCAATTTTAATTAAATTTTAGCTAGAAAACAGCAAAAATATAGTGCCCCAATTAAATAAAAAATTACATTATCTATTTTTGATAAAATCCTACAAAACCGCAAACAGTCTTTTCTAACAATAAATCAGACACAGATCAATAACATTTAGAATTTTATGTTTTTCTTAAATTTATTGTAGACTTTAAATTGTATATAAGTAATAAATAAAGTATAATTTTTATTTTCTATTTTTTAAATTAAATTTGAGATCTTTCTTCTTAATTATATTAACCCTTATCGTACAAGATACAATTTGGTGCTTCATCCACAAACGAGGGTCACTAGATCCGTTTTTTTACCTATTCAGAATGATTAAAAAAATCTTTAAAAATTCACCAACATACTTTCAACTTTCTAAAATAAATATCGGAACTTCATTTTGGAAAATAATTAAATGTAGTATAATTTACAATTACCGAAAGACTCAAAGAAATTTGCACGAACAGGAATCATCGCTCGGTCACTAGTGACCCATATTTGTAGGGTAAGAGTTAAAGTTACGAATATCATTTATAAATGGAGTAGTCAAAGTAACTATACGATATATAGTTCGTGCAAAATCTAAAAAACACGCTCCTGATATTTGACACATTTAAATATTTTAAATCCCATCCATCTTTCCGCTTTATAGTTTCCCCGCTTTGATTTTGCCAAAATTGAAGACGTTCCCTTCTATAGAGTTTCGTTCTATATTGCAACGGGAAATCGGTAAATGCTCTTTTGCGCCAAGTCGGAAACTAATTCGAATTCTCAGGCGACGGATTCTGCCGTCGTATCGTTCCGCTGGAGCTCCATCACTTTCTTCCTATTGCGCGTATCTTCCACATTCTTCGTTCTTCCGCGCGGCGAGCTTTTAAGGACTTGACCTGCTGTGAGATGTGCGCGAAACAAAAGAGAGTTCGTGGACCGGTAATTTGGGACTCGGGAATTACGCAGATGGGAAAGGCGAGGCGACTACGAAGGCGAGAAAGTGAGAGATAGAAAGGAGAAGGGCGAAAATTGGGCGGTGAACGGGCAACGAAATCAGCCTCCTCTCCCATCCTCGCTTGCGCATCGCACACATGACTCGAGTTTCTAATTAAACTTAAACTTTTAATTGACTCGTTGTAAAGCAGTTTACAACGCACGCGCCCGCTTAGCCAGTTTTTCTTTACGGTGTCGTCCCGTGTTCTCTAGTTCGACGTTTGTCTCCGCGTTTCCCTCGTCTTTACCATGTTTTACCGCATGAATGGATCACAATGCCGAAGTTTGCTATCGATAATATGCCAAGATCTTATTAAGAAAAGTAGTTGAACATATTACATTTATTGACAGAAGTTTTTACACATTTGTTATGAACATTATATTCATTAACAGACGTGTTGCATTATTCTAATAAGTGTTATATGAGTTATATTATTTCTAACATTTATATATGTTACATTCAGTAGTTTAATAAAACAAAATTTCAATTGAATTTTAGTTAATGAATGAAGGAAAGTATATTTCTGCTTTTTTTTGGTACATCTGGCTGGATATATTTTTATTTTGAAATATTTGTATATAATTATAAAATTTTTTGATTAGATTAAACTAAGAAGCAGATATTGTGGGAATAAAGATGGATCATGAATTTTTTGATTTGCATAAAAAAATAATATTATATATTTCATCAAAAATTAATTTTAATTCAATCTCTAAATACGAGGCTTCAAAAATAATGCGGAGAATTAAAATACATTAAGTGGAAACAAAAATAAATGCATGATATGATTTAATTATATTTTTAATTATTATTGTAACAATGAGTTCGTATTAGTAACATTGCACATTGTATTGTGTCAGTCGGGAAGAATTTTAAATTGAAAGCAAACTTGCGGTATAAAATTGATTAAATTTAATGAGTGATTTAATTCATACTTCGATAATATAATTACATACAATTATCCGTGGATGTAGATATGATTCTTATCAATCATTGATACTTGTTCACAGGGTTTCGTATTCGCACCCACAGCTGGATCGTGTTGCAACGGATCTCAAAAGACGCTCTAATATCCGTCTGGATTCTAAAGTATACGAAACGAAAGGTCGGATATCGATCGCTATCAGTCACCGCTGGAACGAATTGAACAAGACTTCAACGGGACTAGTCTTTCCGCGTGCTTTCGTGTTGTTGGTGTGCTTAATCCACGTGATGAGTGTGTGCTCCTCGTGCTAAGATTTCAATTCGTTTCTGAGCGCGAACGTGATTCGTGAATCGAGAGTGTCCTGTGCTGGTCGTAGTTCGCCCGAGACCCTAGAAGTAGCTTGTTCGTGCACGTACTGTAGAGTTTGAGGGTTGACGCCTTCAAACCGCAAGCGTACAATAATCCTGTCTTCCTCAAGGATAAACGAAACCGAGCGAAGGAGGCACCGACATCCGGTTGCCAAACGGACTCCCATGAAAATGCTACAGTCGCTAAATGCTCTGGCGGGTAAAATCTCGCCGGGCTCTCCTACCGACAGCAACGCCAACAAGGTGCACATGCATAATAACAACAATAATAACAACAACGTGCATCACCATCCCTACTCCAAACAGCAGACCCAGCCGTCCCCGTCGCACTCTGCCAACGGCGACCAAAAGGAAAATACGTGAGTTTTTTTTCTATTGTTTTTATATTGCAAGTTGTCAAAAAAAAAAATTACAAAAAGGATTTTTGTGTATTGTTTATTTTAAGTGAAACACAATCGTGTTTTTAGAACAATAGAGATAACTTATTTTTAGATAGCCAATAGTAATTTGTTTGTTTTATTATTAAATTTGGTAAATACTGTAAATAGTAATGTGTGATTGCACATACATGACAATTACATGTTGGTAGTTTTTGAAATCTTTCTTTATTTTTCGTGATTTTTTTCAAACATTTTTGACAGTTGAGGAATAAACTGTTATTGGGCAAATTATTGTTTTCCAGTAAGTATATTGAAATATTATATAACAATAAAGGTAACGTTAGATTATTTATTACTGAGGTAAATTGTTAATAACAAAACTCTATGATGTTTATTTGTACATTGCTGAATAATTACTGATTAATATCAGAAAGTAGGTCGCCCATGTTGCAATTACTCATTTCACACTAATAACAGGCTAGGGAAATTTCTACATTATCCTAGATCGGCAAATCTCATAACCCATCGGCAATCTGTTAAAATGTTTTGTTCACGCTAATATAGCTTACGTATATCATACAGAACTCCGTGTGTTACGCCTCATTTCAGTTAATTAGCATATTCAAGAGGTGGTTGCAACAATGTTAATATTAACGTAACACATATAACTGAAGTTTCTTGCTTTATACCAATAACATAACACAGCATAGCGTAGCACTGGCACTATTATAATATCCAACAATTGTTACTTAACACGCAAGAAACAGTTCTGCTATTGATGAATTTAAGCTACGTCACTAATTTAAATTACATTTGATTCTAGTATATAACTGTGAGTAATGAACTAATTTTTGGATAAAACTTAGTCTAAATACTAAATTAAAAATACTCTTGTGTCTTAAATTGTCACGATACAATTGAAGGATTTCCCATAAAAACCAAATAATCTATTTTTTTAATCTGGATTATGACATTAAATTTTTTTCTATTAGTAACGTCGCGTACTCGGTCACATAGTGAACAATTTTGTTTCAGCATGAGTCAAATGTTTTAGCAAAAAAAAAAAACGGGAAAATAAAAGTTCAATTTGCAAAGGATATTTTTGTTAAGAGTTTATAAAATTTTTCAAATAAATATTTAAAAAAATTTTTTGCCTTGTACGGAAATTTTTGTTATATTTTATCGAAAATTTTATCATGTTGTAAAAGTAGAACAATTTGACAACCTAAATATTATTGATAATGATAGGAATGTTTAATATATTCAAAAGACGTTTTATAAACAATAAAAAAATTGTATGTTCTAATACAAAATATTTACAAGACGTTTTGTAAAATTTACAAATTACATTTTAATGTTATAATAAGATTAGTTGCTATTATATACATTTTAGCACATACAACTTCCAGGAATTAGAGATTATTAATAAAGTCAGAGAGAATCATATAAAATTCTTCAAACCATGTTGTTCTACGATTATTGTGATTTTCAGAGTAAATTCTAAGAGAAAATTTTCTCCGTGTACTTTAAATAATATTATTTTTGTTATTTTATCATTATTAAAAATATTATAAAAATTAGATGTAAAATTTAATGTAAAATGTAAATAGATAACAAATATAAAATATCCAAACAAGTCTAAAGATTTTTTTAATGGATTCACTTAAAATATTAATTAAAGTCTAACACTTCCTTTTATACCTATTACATGTTCGGAGAAAAATTACCATATTTATACAACGAACAGTTTAAACATGAGAAGGTTTTTTTTATTTTCTGTAAATTTAACCTTTTGGACTTGTTTGGTTTTTGTGAAAACTATTTTAATTAATTTGGTATGATAACGTTTATATAATAATTGTATCATTCTAAAGAAAACTTTCGCATTATATCTTATGGCTTATGACATTTTTATTCATAAAAGATTGAAAGAATGCTGTTTCTGTCATAACAATTGCGAAAATTCTTTTATTTTCGTTGAGAAGATACTGTGGCATTTTGAGTAATCGTTAACTTTAGACTTCTATTTTTCTCTCTGTTTTAATTCGTGACGAACGACTGGAAAATGTAATTTAACGCTTATCCTGTGCCGTTTGTTGTTCGCTTCCTTTTTCCATAATTTCATTGCTCGTGAAAACTGAGAATGAGATACTTCTTGACATAAAAAAAATGTGCTATAACAATATCGGATACAAGACTTCCTTCGTAACAAAAAGTCAAGCGGAGGAGAAAAGGAAGCATATAATATTAGAGGCACAATATATAAGAAACATTACGCTTTGAAGCGTGCTCCCTTCATTCCTGTCGAGTCAAGAATCCTTCGGAACATCTTGATCAACAAAGACAAGATTTCGTTAAAATAAACAACGTAGAGGTCCAAATTCTACTAACTGCATCTCAACGGCTTTCAAGAAAGCGCTCGAAAATGCGACCTGCTTATGTCATCATAGATAACCCGTAACTTTTTCATAAGCACGGCTTTAAAAAGTCTGTTTACGAGGACAAAGAGGCTCCTAGAACAAGGGCTCATGTTTCTACTCTATGTTCCCTTTTAATGGAAAAAGTATTTATGCGCAGAAAATGTCGCAACGTTCTTCATCATCGTATTTCGTATTTAAAAGTATTTCCTTTAGCGTGTGAGTTCTGGTATTCTTTTAGGAATAGGAGACTAAGGGAATGTTTGTAGGGAAAAGATTTTTTTCATCGTCAGGAAAGTCGAGAGAGTATTGTCGCGGCGGCAAAGGACGCTCTTCTTCATTATTTTGTTACGTCGCGTAAACGCATCTCTGTAGAATGGGAAGGAAGTTGGGAAGGCCTAAAATAACTCGCTGGCATTCCTCGATGTGAGAGGGCTAAATCCTCTCTCTCAGCCTTCGTTGCGACATTGCGCCATTCTTCACCTTTCTCATTGCTGCTCCTAAGTCTTTTTCATCTACCCCCTGCCGAGTGAATGTCGCTAAAATATGTACCCGTCTTATGTAAAACGAGCGCGATTCGAAGAACGGAATTTCTCCTTCCTTTAGATATGCTGAGACTCGCTGAAATTTCAGTATAATGAACGAATGCATTCGAATAATCTGAAAACCGAAAAATCGAATTATGTACACTAAAATGAATTTATTTTCAATTAGCTAGTTGCTTAGTACTCGGTGAATAATAAATTATTCATCAAAAAGGCCCTTAAAAAAAGGTTGCAGATAGTATCCATTTATCAAGTACAACACATTTTTTGAATGAAACGCTCGTAAATCATTCGTGTAACGTATTCAGTTTTTGCATGACGTAAATAAAAAAGTAATAAAAAAATAATTTAAAAAATTAGCTTATATTAAATTATTAATGCCAATAGATACTTTACCCATTTTTTGTTAAATGAATAATATGTACGCATTTTATTCCTATGAAATTTAATTTTTATATCGTATGCTCCCAAAATAGAATAATAAAAGTAAATTATTGAATAGGCCGAGTGTAACAGTATTTCGTCAGAGATAAATTCTTTTTTTAATATAATTATTTAACGCGCTGCCGATAAATCATATAAAATAGCATCGCTAAATAGAAAGCATAACATATTGTCACGTATAATGCTGGTAACATAAAATAAATGATATATCGATGTGCGCACGACATATGATGTTTATTTTAATTTTACGCCATGTAAATATATGTGTCGATATTGCTATATGACGCATATTATTTATAGTATTATCTACTAATGTATTGCCACAATGAGCAACTCGATTGCACCGTTTACCTTAATAAGTGGTGCACAATACGATAATATAAATAATTTTATCTAGATAAATAATACGCGTTATATTCCTTCTAAATCGAATGATGGACGATTGTAAGTTAAATTGTTACATAAGTCTACAAGAGCACACACACTAACGGTATACTAGGTTCCTTGACAATTGTAGGGTTTAAGTGATATGTGCGACTCTAGGGAGGAATTCGTTTAACAAAAGGGTCGCTGTGGACCCTGAAGGTCGTACGGGGGTCTCTTTATCTAGATTCGAATGCTTCACTGCGTTGGAAACACATAGAAATTAATTTCTACTTGTCGACAGGTACGATTTCTATCTGCTTGCCTCGGAGAACGATTAGGATACCCTGTGCAGTTTACTCACTGTGAATTACGTAAATATTTGTCGCTTTCGAGCAACGTGAATAGTGTTCTAGATTTACGCGCATTCGTCGCATTATCGCGTCGTATCTAGATAAGCGCTGATAACAATTCTTATCAAATCATATGCCGCCATCTTGAAAGACATAAACTTTTTTTTCGTGCTTTGTTTGCCGAATGTTCTTGTTATTTTATCATATTTTACGTAATATGTATATATTTTTATTTAATAACTGTTTGTACGAAATCAAATAATACAAAAGAAATCTATACACGTGGTGTTATTTTTTAAGAAAAATTATTGCCGTGTTGATAGAATAATGAAAAGTGGTAGTTCAGAACTTTGCGTCGCGATATCTCCGCTTGTAGAGTACATAGAGAAAAAATAAAAACACTTTCATTATATATTCTGAGCGGTTGCAATCGATTGAGCACACTTAGAACTTGATCGGTTCAGCCCTTATTGAGTTTCCGATAACCTCGATCTGACGCAACTTGCCGATTCGCGTAAAGGAGGCACGTCTGTGTCTCGCACCATAGCTTAGCACCGAGACACTCCAGATAATACATGTCAAAAATTAGCATTAGGGTTGCAGTATTCGAATTTTTAAATCTCATGATATACAGGGTGTCTCACAACTACCGAATTTCCTCTTAACCCTTTGGCCTACAACCACGAATGAGACTCGTGGTAAGGAATTTGGTCCATAAACAATAAGCACGAGTCAGACTCCTTACCACGAGTCTCACTTACCAAATTCCTTACCACGAGTCTCACTCGTGGTTGTAGACCAAAGGGTTGAGGACATATTCTTGAGGTAATTTTGAGACAAAAATGTCGAGGCTGCAATAAGTTTTGAATTATAATTGGTTAAAGATAGTGTATAATTCGAAAATATATTGTAGCCTCGATATTTTCATATTATAGGAATTTCGTCTTAGAATGTTTAAAAAAAATCCAGAAATAATAATAGAGGCTCTAAAAGTAAAATAGTTTTTTACTTATACGCATTTAAAGTTAGCTTGTAATTCAAAAAATTATTGTAGATATTTTTGTATTAAAATTTCCGTCTCAAAATTACCTCAAGAATATGTCCTTAAGAGGAAATTCGGTAGTTGTGAGACACCTTGTATAGTTTAGAGATTATATATAATTAAAAATATAACAAAGAAAGAAGTAAAATTATGGAAAAAAGTAAAATTATAGAAAGAAGTAAAGTTATGCATATTCATTGTTTTAATTAAATATGTTGATTCAATTTAGAATTTAAAAAATTTTCTATCGAAAAGTTGCTAATTTTAAGATGTGTGCATTTTCTTTCAACGCAGTGCTATCATAAGCATTCCGAAATTGCATGTCATTTGACTTTATTTGACTATTGTAAACATTAATTTGATAATTCATCATCGCTACTTACTTACTTTAGTCATTTTAAATTCGCAATACAGATATAGATTGCCTCTCACAAAAACATATTGCTTTCCCGACTTTTGTTAGTGACATCGATCATATCTCGACCTGTCACGTCATCAACACACGTCTATTCACATGCCATTAATCCGTGAGGTTGCAATACTTGTGGCGCAAGAGTAACATTGCGAGATTGGAAATTATATTATCCAACAGGAATTGGAACTCTCTGCAAACAGCATTACCACGCCATCCATCTTCCTATCGGCACCTCTCCTCCAACAAACTTTACCGATAGATCATTTTTCTATCTTCGAGTTGTCGTATCCGGTCACGTATCCTGGCCGTAGATTCTCGTATTCTGCCTCCGTAGCAAGTTCCATGGGCTATTCGGATCGCGCTCGCATACTCGCTAGTCGCGTCCGCTTTCACGAAAATTAAATCCGTATCGATGAAGCGTCGAACGCAAAGTCCGAGTCCTCTTTTCCACACTTTTACCCATGGCAAAATCGATCGCGCGTACGCGACAGACATCGTCGTTGTCGCGCTCTGTCGAAAGCAGAAATGGGAGAAACGCTTAAAATCCGTGCGAAGCTACGACAGTGCCATCCTGTCGGAAGAATTGGAAAGATTTACTAAAGCCACTAACAGAAATCAAGACATCAGACATTGAGAGTCTACCATTGTTAGGCTTCGGTACTTCAGCATCTCTCGCATTGACAAACGTTTTAGCGACGAACGTGATCGTTCTTTGGATAACGAAAGAAAGATAAAGCGGATAACACACGTCTGAAACTTGAAGCTTTCATCTGCGATAAAATAAAAACGATGTCATTATCTTTTTTTGAAAAATAATAAAAAAAGTCCAATCAATATACAAACTGTATATTATTAAATAATTTTTACATAAATATGATGGATGCTGCAGAAAGAAGAAAAGCGAATAAAAACACAATATATAATTATGCTAAATGTCTTCTGGTAAAAGATTGGATTTTTTTTATAAATCTTAATAATAATAATAATAATAGGACATATATTTTATTGTCCTTTATTAAATTACAATGATTTGTGTTACAAATGTTAATAATAAATAAAAGTGTTCTTTTTTGTGAGATTTACTAAAATATGAATTAAGATATTTTATCAGACATCGTAAAAGTTTCAGATTTTCATCTTTCGATTTAGTTATGTATTCCGGAAGGGGCTCGTCAACACACAAAATTCCGCTAAATCTTTTCAAAAGTGCTCGGCATGCACTTCTGGCGAGCGTACGAATAAGAGACATAAGGAGCCGGGGGAAAGAGGCGATCTCGAGTGCTGGATAGCAGTCTGGAGGAGGAAAGGACGGTGGGAGGCATCGTCTGAGAAAAATCTGACAAATCCGACAAATCCAAATACAGAAAATCCTGCCGAGCACGCGCCTATCCACCACTTCAAGATACGCCGTCTTCCTTTTCCTTAGCTTTCCTATACGCGCATCCGGTCGAACCACCCAACCCACCTATTTCCTTCACCTTGGCACGTGTGCAGACGCTGGCGTCCTACTCGTGTCGGTGGTTGCGTTCTCCTTGTAGGCGTAAGCAGTTCCCTAGCATGGCGTTGCCCATGAGGCACATAGCACGTAGCCGTGATATTGTCACATGCCTCCGGTGCAAAGCTCCAAATTGTATCGTCGCTGCGGTGCATGTGCGACCGACGACTCTCCTCTGCGTGCGTCTGGTCGCACTTCCCCTCTTTCCGGCCCACCCTCGACTTTCCCATACCACTTACATCGACGACAATAATATCCGACACGCTCCAGCTATTCCTCCTCTTTTCGAGCTGACGGCATTGTCTTGCAGTGTCTTTTTCTTCTTTCATTTTCTCGTCTCTACTATGCAACGATCGGAACGGCACGTCCGAAAGCATAGAATGTAAGAACGAGCGCGATTGAGCTAAAAAAAAAACAAATCGTTCGTGACTGCTTTATAATAGAATTCTGTTATAGCATATTCTAAACATGTTATAACTGTTTACGTGAATTTTACATTAAAATGGATCGGGAGATAAATTGTCATTGATTTTTATAACCTTTTAGAATGTAGGAAATTTATTCGGTATGTTTCATTAAAAGATTTTATTGAAATTGTACAAATTCTCCACTGATAGTTGTAAATACTACTAAAATGTTATTATATAGACCTGACGTTTACTTAAACTTTAATTAAATTTTGAACTGTTAATTTATTCAAATTATATTTTTACGAACTGTAATACGTTATGATAATATCTTGACAGTGTTTTTTGAATAATTTATATTAAAGTTTTTTGAATTATATTTATATATATAATATTAAATAATGATTTTCATATATATCGTCGCAGAAACATTGATAGAAAAGTGATATAAGTCAAAATTAGTAAAATTTAGTAAAGTATTTAAAAAATACTTTCTAAATTGGAACCTTTTAATTGGGATAGTGAATATGCATAACTTTACTTTATTTCCATATTGTAGTTTCAATTATTATAATGAATTCGTTGAAACTATGTCATGAATTTTCCAAATTCGAACACTGTAACCCTAATATGGGGTTGTACAAATTTCTTTCCTTATCATAGTTATGACACTTTAATATAAACAATATATTAAGAATTGTGTCTTTTTCCAAGCAATATGTTAGTTTTTACGATCAATTTTTTTCATTATCTCAAAGATGCTAATTTTTTACTTTTCTATCAAATATATGTACTCGTATATTATATATTCGATAAATTAAATAATTTTTTGAAACTGATATATGAGACCACATACGTTTTATATCACTTTAGGATACTTTCCAGAGTAATGGTTGAATCTTGTGTAGCGTCGTGTCACTAGTCATGCTTTCAGTGACAAGCTGTTATCCGCTCACCCCAGATGCTCGTGCCACATCAGTACACTTACCGGATATTCGTTCATCATAATTCAATTCCTCCATCGCCTTCGGTGAACCGATCAAATTCATCACGAAGGAAGGCAAAATTTTATCAACGAATCTACTTAAGCGGATAACGGAGTCGTTACTTTGTTCGCTAATCCGCGAGCTTCCGGCGGGGTGGTTCGTCCGCGGGAGCGCTTTTAACATCCGGTAATCTGTCGACGGTAATCTTTTTAGCCTCCCTGGCTGCCGCCATGGTACAGAATCGCGAAAGAGCGGGAGTGCGAGTGAGGTATGGAAATAGGTGTGCGAAAGGTGGAGGTCGATTTGCAACGATGTAATTTGTCGGATCTATAAACCGACCGCGAAGTAAGCGTAACCACTGACGGATAAGCATCCATTCAAATTATGCGCGCGGTAATATGACTCATAACTCATAACATATTTCCATTGTGCTAACCCATCGTCATCATCTTCGCCATTTTGACGCCGTAAAATTGAATTATAAACTAATCCTCCTTTTCCCCTTTTATTCGTCGCGCAAATAATTTAATTATTAATCTTTTTTTTGGAATCTTTCTTTATTAACGAAATAATTTAAGATTCTCCTTGAATTGTTTTCACGTAAATATAAACAATAAGAAACATTTAGAGATTTTTTAAAATAATCAATGAAATTTGTGGAAGAATATCAAAAATAATTAAGAAATGCAGAGAGAAGACTTATTGGTAGAAATGAAATAAGACTTATTATCTTCTGCTGCAATATGCAATATTTTCATTATTTATAATATTTAGCTTACATATATGGTACAGAATAATTTAAATCACAACATAATTGTGACAACGATATTAAATTCTCGAAACTATGTTAGCTTACATATAAAATGTGTAGAACGTATTATTACAATAGAAATTAAAATTAACCATGTTAAACGTCAAAACAGAAGCAATATCAATCGAAACGACTTCGTCACGATAAAATAAAGTTTATGTGGGTTCAAACGTTCAAAAATGCAGACTATTTCTATTAAACATATTCGTATGCATTTGTTGTTTCTTTTATACTTTACATCGAACGCATATTGCTTGTTAATGTGCTCGCGTTAAAGGGGGGGGAACGAGCACTTTTATTAATTATAGAAACAAAATTACATGTCCTGTTATGCAAACGTTGTTATACAGTGCTAATTAAATTTTAATTAAAACTGTCACCTGTTCATGTCATTGAGTTATATATGACGATAACGTATATATAACTTAAATCAAGTGATACAATTATATTGCACACAACGTTTAATAATTTTATGTAAATATTTTTATATCAGTGATAGATTATCGAACTAATTGTATAAGTGCAAGAATAATCGTGAAGGGGGATAAGACAGAATCATTTCAATCAAATTACTACATTTTTAGGAATATAGTAAGAATTTGATTATATATATTTATTAAAACAAATATTACTACATTTTTATAAATATTATTTTAAACAAATACTACTTTATTGAGAAAAAAACTGTTGCAAGAGAAAAAGCATTTAAATAGTATATTTTAATTATTACAAATTTATCGAATAAATTAAATGAATCATTTTTTAAAAGATGTTAGGGAAACATAAATTTTGCGAGCAAAAACATTGGTTTTTTAAACGTATTGTGATAATGCACCGTATACAATTTAAATTTAAACTTATTTTGGACACGCGTAAAATGTATGTAAATTTATTTTAAACATTGTTTTAAACATTTAGAAACATTGTTTTAAATTGTCTATGTAATATTTATAATTGTTGAAGGAAAACGCAACTGTTTACCGCACATTTGAGCGTTCTATTTACGCGATAAGCGTAAATGCATTGGCAAACTCGCGAAACGACAATGTGCAAATTCGCAACGTGGTAGAATTCGGTTGTTGTAACAGCCGTCGATGCTGTCGCGTTTCGCATTGCCTCGATTCATTATCAACGCCGCGTTCGTGCTAGGAATCGCTCGAATAGTAAAACGCGTTTTCGAGGCAGGCCTGCGGGGGTTGAAAGGAAAAGTTACTTGTCCTAGCGACCTACTTCTCATCTCTCGCGTTTGTCGCCGGCAACTCGTCTCGTGTTCCCAAGCTCGGCGTTGTTTACAACGACAGTCCTTTGCAAACGAACAAGGAGCTTCTTTGTAAAAGGGTTGTTATAATCGAGCGGCGTTCACCCCACTGCCACAGGCGTTCTATATCGCCGAGTATAAAGTATCAATGGGTATCTCTTCCCGTGTCACCGTGAGAGAAACGGAAGCTCCACTATGCGAGAGACACAATTAGCTACGCATAAATTACAGCGTGATGGTTCGATCGTGATGCATAGGTGCGAACAATTGCTTTGGAAAAAGTCGATGCAACTATCTGAGGGAAACTGGAAATGTGAAAATGATATTGACATATAATGGCCTTTAAAAAAATATAAAATTATATGATTTTTTAAATTAGGAACTAACTATGCAGCCTAGAGAACACTTGATGCTATTTCATATTTAATTCTTGAGTAGTCATCTTCTTTTTTTTACATGAATGATCTCTTGGAGTCACATTCCGATTAAAAATCATTATTATTAACACTAATTTAACGGAATAAATACATTAAGTAGCTTATTATTATTTTTTATTAAAAACGTTAATTAATAAAACGCTTTTGTATTATGGGATTTTGATATCGGAATTATGGTACATATTTAAGAATTTCTAAAGAAAAGTTATTAAGTACAAGTTTGAAACAGAAAGAAAAGATGTTAAACAACATCCATTTTACAGCAATTTACATCTTTTTGCTACTAGGATATATAAAAACAAGCCAGATGACTATTCCCGGATTAATAGAAAAAGAAAAATGCATATATAAGTATGAAATTTATTAAGATTTAGATATTACAGATTATTTACGTATTTGTGTCTAAGAATATTACATTTCTATTAAATATGTATTATGTGGGACGCGTATTGGTCGAATATATTGTACGTTTGCGTACGTACATTGCACTTAATCCATGAATTTCCTGAGCAAATTGCCGCGAGCCATAGCCCCGATTTTGTGACGTTGAAGATAAGCGAAGGCGGAGTATCACGTGTAATGAGATAAGGATAACTGGTATCTGCGGAGTGAGGCGCTTTAACACGATTTTATTGTCCTGGTTCTCTCGCTGCCCCATCGAGCGGCGTTTCATCGTATCGGAAAAGCGGCCTCTGCCTCCGCGCGTTCTCGTTTCTCTTTGACGATTAGGACTTTACACGCTACGGGAGCCGTATGAATAAAGGATAAGGGCATAACATACGTCGAGACGGCGCACGTACGTGGTCGTACGTACTGTAAACACGTGCCGACACGTACTATCGATCTCGTGTAAAATTAAAGTGCACGCCTGCAGTTCCCGTAGTCGTAGCACTCGTAAATTATTCCCGCGACTCAAGCCCTTGACCTCCGTAACAATTACCGTGATTCTAGAGAACGTTGCGCCACGAGCTTGCATTTTATCTCGCGGGGCGAACGCACGAACCGACAAGGATCATTCGGCGCCATCGTTCCCCGCGTTACGCGAGTTCGGCAACTGAGCCGCCTATTAAATCGCATAGAGAGTGCTTGAACTTGATTCCCAGGACACGCGATTCCTCGCGCGATCGATCGATTCGCAGTTCACCCACCTTTTCCATTTAGGAATAATACCCACTTGCACGAAAGGATTCTTATCACCTACTCCAACGTCCGTTTTGGATGTAATCTATCCGCTACGAAATTAGGCCACATCTAATTTACACGAATTTAATTCTATGACAATTTGGTTTTTGAAACTTGGTTCTATAATCAATGTGAAGGAAACTTGATTATAAATGTAACTTTTTCGACAATATTTTTGCAATTTAATTTTCTGGAGTTGACGTTGGACTCATTCAATTATATTCTTTATGTTACATCTGCAAATTTAAATTATTGTTGTATTTAAATTATTGCTTGTATAAGTCCCCTCTCCACAGAGGTGAAATTTAGCACAATATATATACGTATAGTATCATAACGAATTTCAGTATTGTCCGTATCGTCGAGTGTTGATGATGTGTTCTTTTCGATCAGTTGTTTGTAATGATGTTATCAGGACGTGTTTTCTTACTGTGCTACTAATGTTTCCAGTAAATAATTTTACGGAGGTAATCCTAAAATTTCTTTCTTTTTTAATAATTGACATGTTGTTTTATTTTAATTTATTATGGTTGACTAAAATCAGGAAGTTTTTGTTTCAATTATTGACATCGAGTATTAGTAGTTCAGCGATGTACGAACTGATGACGTTGAAGACGTTTAAAAGTATGACATTATATTATAGGTATATAGCATCGTAAACGTTGACTGAGTTTTTTGGTTGTTATTAGAGAGGAAGTTGTCATCTCAGACGTTAAGAAATTACCAATGGAAATCAAGACAAAGTACATGTGTAGCGGAAATTATAATGGTGACATGATCTGATGATTGAATGTGTGATAGGACTGACTATTAAGATGTAAAGTCATGCGCATGGAATTTTATATAAATGTGGAATATTGAACAAAGTAAATCATGGTTTAAAATAGGTTATGTTATTAATGAAAGTATTATTTAAGTCTTTTGTATACATTATTATTTGAATATTGAAAAAGGTCTGATGACAGACCGAAACGTTTATTTATGAGTAATATGTGTGAAATATAAATTATTTTTTGATTAAGAATTCGCTATCTCAATCTTGCGCACGTGGAAAAAGCAATTTAAAACTTAATGTTAGTTTTTAATCGATCCACGCTTTATTATTTATTGTAAATTATTGTTATTAAAATAAACTTAGTATTTATTCTTTTTTTATACGAGTTCTGTCATTTTGATTTTTTGAAATTAATTAGTGTCTTTTAGTCAACATAAATGAAATGTGTGTCATAGATCTAGCACCAGTAACCGTGATACAAATTTTGGCGTCAGTCCTGGAGAATTAATTTTATATTTACTATAAATTTCTCTCTGTCCTCCTCCCCTTCTCTCTCTTTCTCTGTTACATGAGTTAAATTAAGCTGAGTGAAATCTGAAGAAAATTAAATTAGTTTTCCACATTCGTGTATAGAGTGTGTATTCTTAATCTTAATTTACCTTAATTTATCAAATATTAAATAACTATATACATTATTACTTTATTATTTAGATAAAAGTACACTTTTTTGGATTTCTATTATACAAAAAAAGAAATTGAACTAAGTAAAATCTAGAAAGCTATATTTTTATACTTGTGCAAAATGCATATGCCTTAATTTATCAAATATTAAATGATTTTTTGACTATGAAAACCTCGATATTGAAATTTTATATTTTGTTCTAATTTTTAATACTTTCAATTGAAAAGAGAGAGTTTGCGGGTTTGTGGATTTAGAATAATTTACATGTATTGATTTGTCAAGCTTTGTGTATTTTTTATAATTTATCACGTCGCATGCAACACACCTTATGTTATATTGAATTATTGAAAACATATCGAAATTTTATTTTAAACTTTCCCAAAATATTACTGGTCAAGTTAAACGAGGTCTGGTGATAATGACTATCACGTAATTTATCTCGATTAGCACTGTGCCCATGCAACACGAGAATGATCGATCGAGCGCAAGCTTTCCGACCTATCGAGCTATTCGCGTTCTTGTAATGATATAACACATCATTAACGTAATCATGAATAATCGGTTCGTACGAATAATATTTTCCGATTACATCTTTGCCATATATTATTTACCCACACACAGTTAACCCGGGGAATGTTACGGTTGACATAATTACGAAGAAATCGATTTATCTTTAATATAAATTATGGAATTTGTTGTATGCATTATTTACGTATTTAACTTTTTATTAATTTAACATGGAAAACATACTATTTGCATAGTTATTCACATTTTGCATATTGATTATTTATTTGATAATTGTAAATAATTTTAATCCGTAATCAAAAATTATACAAGGATAAAATGAGCCATTGTTTTGGTACTTCTTTTTCCTCGGTCGAGATAAGCAACTGGCTTCAGAAGGGAGGCACTTCATGGTTTGGTATTTTCTAGAACTTATCCTTTTGTTTTAGATCCGTCTTCCTACAGAAAGCAGCTACACGAAAGTCCACTCCGACCACTTAGCGAAAACTAAGTTACGAAGTAATTTTTCATTTTCCTTAACTGCCAGGTGTCTTACTGTGTATCGGTTGATTCGATGAGAAATGTAGAGGAATGTCTGTAATCCAGTTAGGAAGTATTTCTTGAAGCTGCGCTATTAGATCTCTTCGATTCGCTTCCATCTCACTTGCCGTTCTTTACAAAGCCATTGTAGCAGATTTTACGATAACTTACAAATACGATGCTCAATAAGCAGAGCTAAACGAAGATTAATTTAATCACTCTTTTTGTGATATTTAATGCGGATATTATAAATGATTAATATGTGTTATGTGTGTGGTTAATAAAATCTTTTTAAAGTCTTTAATCAACAATATTGTATGGACACACACACACACACAAATATAATACATAGATAAAAGTTGGCAATCAATATTGGTTGCATACAAATTAAAAACTCGTAAAAAAATATTAAACTATATAATTATTATATGCCAGAAATAAAAAATAAAGTTATAATTTTTCACGAATTAAGAGTTTAATTTTTTTTTAATTATAATACAGATTAATTTTTTTCCGGATCTTTAAAAAATGTATATTAATTATCTTGGTAATAAATTTCTAATTTATTTCGTAATAAGAATAAGTTGAGTATTTATTGTATAATCAAGAAATAAGATTTTAGTGTCTATTTATATATTTATTATATTTGTAAAATCTTAACTTTAATAGTTATAAGTTAAATACTTTTTTAGAGAGATTTACTTTTTCTTTGTAAAGTCTATTCTATCTAAATCGAATAGTATATTCGTATTATTAGTTTCCATAACCGTTTTATAATATTTCCATTGAATGATATGTATGAGATCAATACTTCTGTGCGGTGGAGTGTGATATTTTTTGGAATATCATACGCGAGCAGTCTGTTTCTAACCGACGGCACGTTTCGTGAGTATCGGTGTGAAATTTATTCGATGGGCTAATAATGCGGTTGGGTCGCAGACCGCGATAGTATCAAATTCTACCTTCGAATTCTACCCTTCCAACCCCTACCAAGAGTCCCTTCGAATTCTACCCTATCCATTGACATCGACTTCACCTACGCTCAATCCGGGAACCCGTTCACATTAGCATGTTATTGGGCGGTTGTTTACTTCGGGTTAATCGTCACCTCTGGCGGCAACGATACGGCAACCGGGTGAAAAGTAATAGAGGACGGCGATTTTATTGGGCAATTTTTTTCGACTTGCTGACGATCCAGATTTAACAGAAAGTAAATTGTGACTTTATATACTATAATTATATACTTATCTATAATTAAAAGGGCAGGAAAAAATAGATAGCTATACTATAAGTAGCTGAAGGTAATACTGAATATCTTTACGCACAGTTAGCGATAATATTTGAAGGGCTTATATAAAATGGGCTAACCCATATTTTGTAAAAACCTTTAAAGCGTAAATAGAGACTCTGTCACTCATCCATCTCTACCAATATTACATGTTCGGATACGTCATGAATAATTATGCCCATTGTTGTAATAAGCCCTTCAATTGTATCGAATATAATTGTTGCATTTCATTTCGTTGAATATGATTGTACATTATATATGGCACTAATATTTAGCTGTAAGTACGGTATTGAATGAGAAAATATAATAATGAAATCTTTATTATATATATACAAATATGTATGATTATATTATGATTATATTGGTTCACATAAATATTCTATGATAATTACTTCACTATTTTCACATTAGAAAGAAAGAAATGATATCATTAATTGACACATTGATTTAATGTGCTTTTATTTTAAATGCTTCCAATGCACTTAATATGCATTGTATTGAACATATCTTGTCCATTAAAATGGAAGTAACAAAGAAACTAAAAGAGCTGCAAGAAAAGATAATAATTAGGAAAATTGTCGCGAAAGTATAACAGCGTCAGACAAAATTACTCCAGTTGCAAGTTGCAGCGTTTTTAATAAATAAACATTCCAACGAACAGCCATGCGATTTTTTTTATCGTAACGTCACAAATGAATCGCGACCGGATTTAATCTTGGCAGACAGTGTCGCGTGTCTCGCCGGTGTTAAAATCTGCAAAGAGCGAGCAGGGGAAGGATAGAGAGTTAATTAAACGAATAAATAACGTAACAAAGCCTCGGTGAGAAATCCAGAGACGTTGGGTGAGGAAGAGAGAAGAGATGAAAGAGGACAACACAGGAAAACGAAGAGCAATGTACGTGAAGTAATGTACAGAAGCAAGAGAACATGACCGCACTCCCCGGTTCTCTTTCAGCGACTCAGTGTTGCAGATATACACCATATTGTCTGCACCTTCCATTCTTCCTCACCCTCAGCCTGAAAGCACGCGATGTCCTACGATCCTTTGCCTCTGCCTTTCATCCTGTTTGTCATTATTGCTCGCTATGCCTTTGCTTCGTCATGGTTCTCCGTGGCTCTTCGGCAATGAGCCGATACTTTGAACATTTCGGAGCGTCGTATTACACTTCGTCGTTTCAGTTGCACGTTAATTAAAAAGCGTTGAAGCTATCTAACGTGTGAAAATCTTTCGTGATAAAAACATTAATTGTCATTAATTTAGCCTCGAATTGATTTCGAATTATTTGAAGATTCAAGACATTAAACAAGAGACTAAAAAGAAAATTAATATTCAATTGAATTTTTATTTATCAACAGCTAGTAGGCATACATTTTGAATCGCCGTGTATGTTTCTTAATATTTTGTTTGTGTTATGATTTTATAAATTTTTGCTTCACTAATTATCATTTAGAGATTTTTAATCCCACAAATATTTGGAGTCATTTGTTTTTTGATTGAAGATCTCTATTCGAATTTAAAGCGTAAAAATTTAATTCATTTTTGGATTTACGAATCTTTTGCACAGACTCTTTATCTCGAGATTATCATCTTTAAACTAGAAAAGATCCATTATTTTAAAATCGCCTGTAGCAAGAATGTTGGCCCCCGCGAAAAGAGCTCGCCGACATGCAATTCAAGAAACCGCAAATTAGTCTCTTTGGATACTTTCGTGGTATGGTAAATCGGTAGGGCTATAAAAATCCGCGATTGCTACCTTAGTCCCCTAATTCTGCCATGCTACATAGTCGCTACGTTGCCCATGAAACGTCGAGAGCACTTCCATAGGCGGATTGAACGCCTTCACGAGCGGCAGACACGCGAATTGGATATGACAGTGCCGTACAAATCCACTTGCAAGGAACGAGGAAAGAAACCTATTGTTTTACTTAGAAAATGATGGTTCACGGAAACAACGCGGCACCTGTGCTATAATAATAAAAAGATCTTATTTGCATACTTTGGTGTTTCAATCACATTAATAAATAATTGGTTAAAAAAATGATTAGATAATTTGAAAAGTATCTAAAAATGTAGCTGGGCACAATTCTGAAAATAATTTTGTTGAATTATTAATATAATAATGTAGTACTCTTAAGTTCTATATAAGCGGTGACAAGACTGCAAATAGTTTTAACATTCTAGTAACCAGTCTGAGCATCCTACATAATTATACTTTCATGGTTCAACTTGTCCAACGAAATTATTTTTAGATCTATATATAGCTAAATTTTTTAATATTTCAGCAAAACCATTTTTTCTATGTATACGAACAAATAAAAAATACATTTATATATCATATATGTATAAATACACTCAGCAAATAAAAATTTAAAAAAAGTTAAAAATATGAAAGATTGTAACTGTATATATTATATATCAGACCTTTTTTATGTTACAGGTAAGTCACTTCATCTCGAATATTGTTTATACTATGATGAAAATTTTAAGTATCCTGCAAATGGGTGAGTGAAAATATAAAGATTTTCTCGTACAGCTTCTGTTTAAAGTCTAATCAACGCTAAAGGATTTAGTAACCGTGCGCTGTTTTATAAATTTGCATTTAGCTCTATTATTTTTGCCGTCAAATGAAAATAAGAGGGAAAGCGTGATCTCGCCCGTGCTTCGTAAATCATTAGTTTTATCAAGCTCATCCACGTACGTGCTTCTGTTTTATCTGCCGGACTAACTGGCCATTCGTTAAAAGCGGCAGAAAAATTTCGAAAACAATGGGCGGTACGCATACGAGGATTGTTTGATTGGAAGCTCATACATGAAAGCTGGAAAAATACTGTCATGCCAATTGGATGGCAAGAGCAATCGACTTGGTCGTGAACGCATGTCAAACGTTGTCACAGATCAAAAGTACATGCAGCTGTCGAAGCTGTGTTAAACATCCCATGCATGATAATTAATACATCTATTTGTCAAGAAAATGCGAAAAGAGATGGAATTAGCAAGCTTCATTTTTTAAATGCAAATTTATCATTTATTTATGCAAATTAACTTATTGCGTATTGCGTGAAATTATTTTAGAAAAGTTTAGATACTCGAATCCAGCTAAATGAAAATATAACTCTATTTTTCATTCTCACTGAATGAATATCAAATTGGATATAAAATTACAAAAAGGATAAAATAATTGTTTTTGCAATTTATTTTTCTTTGTCTATATTCTATAACATTGCATAACATTTACGAGTGTTAATAAATACTAAACAGATTTTATTTACAATTGTTAAGACATATCCCATAAAACATTAAAAAACCGAGGAAAAAAAGATAATGCACAATCAAATTCTTCTTAAGTAAAAGTTATTTCAGCACTACACGAAATTTGATTTTGTGAAGTATAGCCATCTTGACACAATTTTGTACATATGTATCCTCCAATACATAATAAGCTACATACATACATACTTCAAGAGAATAAACGATCGTTTGTAAGAATATATCATCGTATCGAATGGACCGACATTTTTATGGCTCACACAGATTGTCATGATGTGAAAGTGAAAAGGGGATTGAGGGATGGCAGGATTGAGTTTCGTTAACGAGTAAATCTGTGCCAACGCGTGCAGAAAGAGAGAAACAGAATACAATCAAGCATATGACACGAAACAGTCGCGAGGACGATACAGATAATGGATAATGAAAAAATGTGATCAATTTAACATTCGTCTTATTTCTTACTATCTATGTGTATATTTAAATTTTACGTTAACGTGCAATGGAAAACAAGTAGAACAATCATTTGCATTACAAGAAGTCTTATAAGAAGTACATATTTATACCAAAATAATTACAATGAAATTATAAATTATTATTGCATATATAATAACTATACTTAATAAAATTTCTTTATCTCATGTGTAGTTTTGTAATAATTGTTTATTAATTTACTTTACTTTGTTTGCTGTTGTCTTTACATTACAGTTCGTAAAGCTTATTAATCGTGTTTCATAGAATATTATTCATTACCGTTGAGACTTACCGTTGATTTATATTAATGATAGTAAAAGTTGTAAACAAATATGACGGCTAACGTAAATTGTCTTTAATTCCATCGTGATTCAACACCATTAGTTTTCCGTTAAGCTCAGTTGGAATGCAATATGTATGCTGCGAATATTATTGCGTCTCTCAAACTTTCTAACAATTATTGGATCTTAAGCATCCACTAACATAGTGGCTTTCGCCTAAGTACACATGGCACTTGGGAAGATCGTTGAGCGTTAATAACAAGCACTTATATAATTAGCAGGATGCAATTAAACAATTAAAGTGACATTTACTTTAATGATGTCAATGACTGAGCTTTATTCGAACAAAGTTAATTGAAAACTACCCTTTTTTTACTTTCGCTGCAAATGTCATTGATTGTTTGAACTTATTAATGTTTAGTAATTATAATAATGTGGGCTGCATGAAATTTACGAGCAAGTGCCTACCTTTAGTGGCGCAATCTCATTGCGAGTGTATCGCAATCGAATCGAGAGCAACGAGGTTGAGTGCTTTCTTGATTGAATCGTGCATACATGTAGAAAATACATGTAACATTACATAACTTGTTAATATCTTGAAATAACTATTGCAGAAATACTCTATCTTTCTTTGATTTAATGAATCTTTGGTAAAATTTAAAGCTTAAAACAAAAAGATATACATAAATTTTGTATTACAATTTTTTAAAATCGATATATTATAATTTGGGAAAAAATTATATTATAATCATTTCTCAAATAATTTGAATTGATTTAAATCTGAAATTTTAAGTTTTATCGTGAGAAGAAATATTAAATATTAAATTAAATATATTTTTTTGCGATGAATTATTTCTTTTTGATGTATTCTTTTTAAAGCAACTTCTTTATTGAAATTTTTTGCAACGTAAGAAAAGAATTTCTGACAAAAAGAATTACATTTGACGGCTAATTACGATGACAGCCATTCTTCGAGAATGCAACTACTCGAAATTCGTTAACGCGACAAGATAATGATCTTATGACATTAACGAGCGATTTGCCCTTCCTCGTCACGCCCCCGGTGCCATCGCATTGGAAAAGAGGGTGGACGTGTCTGACGAACAGGGGTTGACAGTTTTGTAACGTCAGGAGGGATTTAATAGTCCAGTCAAGAGGCGCTAACCCCTCTTTCAACCAACGTGTCGAGAATGCAAGATGGGAAAGCGGACGGGGACGTGCAGGCGAGAAGTAAAGTAAAACTTTCATGTTACGTTTTCCCATTCGCGACAGTTCGCGCGTTGTTTTATACCTGTGAAGTGCGCTGGTATCGACGTTTTATGATCGGCAATAATACAATCGTAGCGGCGGCCTGTGGCGATGACGATGCCTCGTTTTCTAAAGCAACACTATAAAAGCGAATTACTTTGTAACTGCAATATTACTTTACAACAATAGTCTTTGAAAGTAGAAACGTGAATTCAATGAATTTGTATTTAATGCAACAAACTGAACTAAATTTTGAGTTGTGTACTAAAATATTTCTTGTATTTGGTACAGAAACTGAATTCGGTACTCACGTTCTCATTAATAATATATAGATTCATAAATTTATTTTTAAATTATTTTTTAACTTTCTTACATTTTAATCATAATGTTGTACAACGTTTTTCTTAAACAAGCCATATACTTTCTTTTTTGTAAACATGCAATTTTCGCATAAAAGAAGAATAATAATTAAAATATTTTATTTAAATGTGTAACATTTACTTTAACTCACAGGCATTAATGTAACATAAGACTATGGGCGACTTTTTATTTTGATTGACGATCTGTCAATACTGTTTTGCAAAAACCGTCTTGAAATAATTTGACATAATCGACTATCGGAAGCTGATGAGATTCGTTTTATTAAAATGCATTTTATCATGTAACTGAAAAATATGCGACGCGTATAAACTCAGTAAATAGGCATTCGTTTAATAAATGAGAAAAAATATAGAATTATACAAGATTCACTGAATGAGTGAATAGTACATGATATATGCGTCACATGGCGTCATATAATTCATACAGCGACGTTGATATTCCATTGCACATTTTTATCGCTCCGTTTTTTATTCCTCTACCATGCATCATCCTGTGATCGTAGTGTCCGATGGCTCGAATAACGACTGCAACAAAAATATAATAAATATTGCATTTGATATTTCCATAAGTGATGGTGAAGAGTTCGTTAGTTACTTTTTATATATATCTATAAAATATTTTGAAAGTAGTTTTAATCGTGTATTTAGATGATTTGCATATTTAAAGCACTTGTATAATATTTAAGATTTTTGCAAAATATATATTTTTTATAAGAACGTTAATATTTTACCTTAAAATGTATTTTATTTCTACTTTATTTTTTAATTAAGTAAGTCTATTTAATAAAAACTAATGAAAATTAAATTTTAAGTATTTAATTTTGAAGATAATAATAATGTTTTTATTACACGAAAATCTTTTAAAAATTAAACTAATTGAGCATTAGAATTTAATGCGGTAAAATTGTAGGTGTATGCAAAAGTGAATATAAATTTGCTCAGTATCTCGTAACGCTTTAAAACATTTCCGATACCCGTAACTTTTGAAGTTGGTATTTTGGAGATATACGGCCAAGTTCAGTACAGCTCCATTGGACAAGTTCGCGCAACCGCTTCCTTCGTATTTGCATTCATTTGCACATGGAATAGAGAATAGAAGCAGCTTAATGTCACAGTCCGACCGGATCGACGTCGTTTACTGTTGTATTTCCGACCAGAATAAAATCCCAATAAAGTGCCAATGAAGAGAAATGGTGTGCACATAAATTTTTACGGGTACTTCACCATGGTAAGTTACATTCTGAAGTTAACAACAGATTGATATAAATGCATTTTTTTTATATATATTTGTTATTTACAACATTTTTATCTAAGATATCTTTTTTTAGAATTGGATAATTATTTAATATAGAACCGGCCTCAATAATTTTGTTTTTGACATATGTTGTCAAGGTCTTGACTCCGAATGATCATCAGAAGGTTTTAGTCGTTGTTTATTAAAAAAATTATAAACATTCAAAGTTAATAACTAATATAACTTTTAGAAAGTTAAATATTTTCTCTGATATTTTAAACAATAACACTTTATATATTTTCGCGTGGAACGTTACGAACCCTTGTAGAACCTCGCTTTGTATTGTATTTGCGTGAATAGAGTGGGTTCTTCTCTCCCCCTTCTCCCTCCCCTACCTTATAGAAAGCTCTACTACCAACAAACTAGATATTTATGTTGAACCTCACTTTGTGTGGAAAATTGAAAACCCATACAAAGTGAGGGATTCAACCCAAATCTATGTGTCTAATTTCTTGGTAGTAGAGCCTCCCGTAGGGGAAGCGAAGTCTACTACATTCATATATACACTTTATAATGCGAAGCGAGGTTCCTTATGGATTTGTTACAACTTTCCATGCAAAATAAGTATCGTTTTACTTTCCTTCCTCGCTTGTAGGGGGAACGAAGTTTAGAATTGTAGGTACTGTTCTACATGGGTTTTCGATTTGCCATGCGAAACAGTTTATAATTTATAACTAAAATTTGATTTGGGTTAAATTATATTTTTTTCGTGATGGAAGTGAAATAAGAGGGACGAAGCCCTTCTCTTCCGCCTAAGTATGTAAATATGCAAATGTTGAGGTATTTATACTAGATAAAGTTAAGATTTTAAAGTTAAACACATATTATATTGTCAATTTTATTTGTTTATAACTTTTTAACACACGAATAACTATAAGTAACGAAAAAATTTTATGACTTAAAGTCACTTAGAGTCACGATCTTGACTACATATTTGAATATTAAGTCATTGAGGTTGGTTTCTATAATATATTAAATAATTATCTATGCTTGTTATTATTAATATTGTTTTATTATTACACCGTATTTTATTCTGTTTACGATTCTGTTAACTTTAACTACTTATTTCTATCTTTTTTAGTTTTTATTTGCTTTTTACATTATATCGAGTAACATTTATTTATTCAAAAATGATGATATTAAAGTATTTCGCATGCAGAAATTGCCTAGCATTTCTCAAATTGACATCATATTATTTTAAGAATACTTTTTCATTTAACACTCTTTTATATTGTACGAGATATATGTACAATGAGATATTTTATTATTGTTTAATTATTGTATCGACTTGGCGTGAGTATTTTTCTTACGCTTTGTTTATATCGCAATTATTTTTAATAAATTGGTTGTAATGCCTACATTTTTACAATAGTTGGATAGTTTAGAATTGTGAGAATTCCATAATGCATCTGACGCACCGTATTTATTATGCAGTTAGCCTTACTATTTTAGTCGAGAGACACTGTAGGTGAGTCACTCGAAACGCGAGAAACGCGTAACACCACCACATTGAGGAGTCTTCGTTTTGTCCTCGTCTACTCCCTTCCGCTCTTTCACAGGGAATATGTTTAGACTTTAGAATCTGTGAGATATATATCTCTCTCCTCCTTACTTTCAAACAGCGTTGCACTGAGTAGCCAAGTGTCAAATTACCATCTTAGCGTAAACATGAAACACATCCAGATCTTTTAAGCTACAACACCTATTTTTTTAGTACTTTTACTGAAGCTATATATACTTGTATACTTTTCTTCCAAAGTTAATCTGTACACAAAAATCTAATGAGAGTACATAATTTCTGAGGATATATTTCAAATACATATTGTAAAAACGATACGCATGTCAAATTTTTAATTTTATTAATTTATGCCTGCTGTTTTAATACACTTTAAAAAGATATTAGAAAAGCATAGCTGATTCAATTTTCGAGAAAACCAAATCGAATTTTGTCAATTGATCAGAGAATGTATAAATAAAATGAGTGATAATAGTTTTCTTTATTATAAAACGTGATAAGAGAGATACTGTTTTTCTTCGGTTTTTTACTTGCAAATGGAATAATTATATTTTTGAAATACTTGGAAATCCTATTGCTGCACATCAATTGCACGATGCATTTCGTATAAAAATCAGGCTGCATAAAACTAGTCTCTTCACCTTCACTATTCTGTGAGAGTCGGCAGCACTTTATTCTGCCGACCACTTCCTTTTTCTTTCGACAGACCTCGTAAACATGGTGCAACCAACACCAGAACTGAAGAAAATAGAAATTCCCCCGATTTCATCGTTTCGATGTTGTTCGACAGAAAGGCGTTTACTCGTGCGGCCATCTCGAATGGAACTTCTTGCAAGTGTACAAGCGTGAATCGCGTTTGCGGTTCGTGTGCAAGCTGACAAAAGCGAACTACAGAACTGATATCAAACCGATTGCAACACACGTACGTCATTTTGCGGATATTGGTATTTAGACATTAAAGATATTTTGGGATATTTAAGGCGCAAATGAAAGTGTATTTTTCGCGGAAGCAATATTTTTTGACGTATCTCAAACAGCATTTCTATTACTGGAATTTATAAACACTGGTCTTTATTGAAGTATAAAATAATATCAATCATTTCAAAGAAAAATTCACACTTTTATATATTGGTAGCTAAATATAACGAATTGAGAAGAATTTTATTTAAAGAAATTATGTAATCTTCTTATTGAATATATTACATTACTCATAATGAAGATACGATAATAAAATATAAATAAATCATACATGAAAAACGAAACATTTACACATAAACTTTCAATAATTTATATATTTTTTAAAATAAATATAATACCTAAATTTTTATTAATTGAATAGTGATTCTTGGTATATTCAATACGCGCTGATTTTACATTCAATTGCATAATGCTGCAAATGTACAAAACGTATATTTCCCTTTTTGCTCACACGAAGTATGGAGAGATGTTTACGCGACGTTATTATTTTTCTATGGATTTACATTTAGTGAGTGCGCGAGATTTTCAGCGGAGAGAGAAACCCTGCATGTCGACCAAGCGAGAGGCCGAAATTTGTATTTTCGAAACGTCATGCGATGCCGCTGTAAAATTTGAAATATAAACGCTTCACGGCATTCGCACAATCGCCCTCGAACGAACCAGACAGTTCGCTCTGTCCTTTTTTATTTCAATGCGTTTTTATCGTTCGTGGAATGGTACCTGCGTCGTTTCCATCAAAATTTTCTCTCTCGCTTTCTCTCTCTCTCTCTCTCTCTCTCTCTCTTTCCTCTTCCTATCTCTTTCTCACTTATTTGCACACCGATCCAAAATGGGTCGAGAGAACGCAACCGTTGCTATTATAACGCTGCTACCTTCGTCCCAATCACTCGTAGTTGAAGTCTGGCCAAGTTTCAATATATTACGCAGTGTCTCAATGAGCTGAAGCTAGTCGGTATGAATTGCCAAGAGGGCGGCAATTGCGTACCGACTTAATTAAGAATTCATAGTATTCTCTCTTTCGAAACAAATTAAATCACTTTCATCTGCGATTCACATCTCAATTATACTATTTTTGTGTGCCGGATATCCGTAATAGTTTAAAAATTTGATAATATAATTTTTATTTTTTCAAAAGGGTGATTTTATGATATAACGAATTATATGCGTAATGGTATTTCTTGCATCATATGATCATTAAATATTTGTTACAATTTTTTTTTATTTTAAAGCCAATTACTTTTTCAATATAGTGAAATACAGGAATTGGAAAAATGAATCTGCCGTTTTTGATGAATTTGACATATCAATTTCTAATTGTTTTCAAATTAATTAAAGTAAATTTTTATACGTAATTTAATCTAAAGTTTTTACAAAAAAATTCAGATACATATGGAACATATATAGATAACCTTCTAATAAGTTTTAGAAAATATTGCATTTTTTATCATATAACATACTTTTTAGTTAAGTAATACTTTGATCGATAGTATCGTAAAATGGACATTTCGTTCCTTAACTTTATTACAGCAAAGTAAGTAAAAGTTATTACGCGACGTAACTGAAAGTTTCTAAGGTTTGATAATGTTTGTAGCTACAGATAATGTTTGTTTACGAAGGAAAATATTATATTTCCTCTCAATTTACAACATCGGAGTGCAATAATGTTAGACGACACATAATGAAGTAGCTGTATATATTTCATAAATTAATTTTCTGTGTACTGCTTCTCTTTGCAGGAAATGAATAATTTAATGGAGCGACGACATTACGCTATCTTTGCGCTATAAACGAGCACTGAAATATATAGTTATTCTTTGTGATGCAGAGGAATAAAGATATAAAATTATATGCGTCTTCGTCTTCGAGATTTTACTCTAATTTTAAACCAATCGTTTTAACACGCAATGTTCTTCTACATTTTAATCTGTCATTCGCTGTAATTTTAAGATTACAATTTCTCGTAATCATATATGTTAGTTTGAATAGAAGCAAATAGATCTAATTATTTCAACTACTGGAACATCAAAATTCTATGTAACTGTCTATAAAAAATATCAATATCCTGTGTTAGAAAAGAATTTTATTATTACATAAAACATCATTAAATAATTTTATCTTTTCTCAAGAAAATTTTATTACAAATTATTTGCCGTTACTACAAAATGTTTTGATAATTATGTTTTCAATTAAACATTTATTTATTTGAAATTGATTGAAAATTAACATCTAATCTTCAAGATGTTTCCAATAAATTGTTTTCTTTTGTGATATAATACAATACAAGCAAATGATTAAATAAAACACAATTACAATAACTAACACACTACAATCAAAACACAATTATTCCAATACCGATTATCTTAATATTGAATCTCTCAATCGATATTCGAATATCTGAATATGTAAATAAAACACTTTTAATTTATATTAAAACAACGTGGTTATTATACTTTTATATATTTATATTATTTGTTTAAAGTATGCCCTGTTTTCATTTTTATTTAAATGTTTATTTAAAATTTTGTTATTTAAATTATGTTTATTTAAAATTTTTGCGGGTATGGTTGATAACAGATGTATGTTACTCTTTTTATCTGAATAATCGATGTGTTCGAATAATGTAATAATCCGAATTTGGCAATTCGATGAAAGTGATAAAATTTTGTAAGATAAAATATCGTCGCAACATTAATTGTATAATTATAATTATTGCTATACATGATTTTAATCTTATCTTTAATATTTATTTTCTACGTGTTATTATCCAGAATTATTATTGCGTTTCACAACGCAATAATTCCAAAAATAAATATTTAAATCGATGAAAACAAATTATAAGAAATTATAGCACTTGTTTAGGTAAATGTTTCATTTCGTTGCCTTCTGTGACAGCAACGTCTTTTTTCATTATCGTCGGAACAGCAAGGGGCGTTGAATTCGGCACGGTCGGCATTTAAGTCCCTGTCCCATAAAAACCCGGAGCAACTTGAAGCTCTTGTGGTTCCCTTATTGCTCGGATTTCTTCAAAATAAAGGAAGTATTTTCTTAGAGAGGGTGCCGGAAACATCGGCAAGAGGTGGAAGATGAGGAGGGCGCGGCGTGGTAACGTTACTTTACGAGATGTAATTCGTCGAGGGTGTGACATGTGACACGTAAGAGCTCAATCTTTTCGCTCTGTTCCCCGCAAAAATAAAAAGAAACTTATCCGTCTGTTTCTCCTTCGCTGCGCCTTTTTCTTCCGCTGGCATTTGATGTCCCTTCTAGAGAAGCCGAAACTCCTCGTTGGCAGCACTTTTCAAAACTGGAGAAAGAAACGCGGCGATTTGTTATTTGCGCAAGGAAACCTCTCCGTTTCCTGAGGAGAGACGAACAGCCACTAGAATAGCAGGTACTAAAGAGTTGCTTTATGAGAAGTAATTCATTGCAGACACGACACAACGAGGGCTTGATCTCTCCTCACGTCTTCCGAAAGTCAGAAAGTGAGAAGGCGATTTTTCTTCTTTTTTTCCAATCTCCTTCCCCTTTTCTTCCGTCTCGTTTAATAGTCGAGCTCGCTCTTCGCTCGTTTCATTTTGAGCTGTCTATTGACATAAGTTTCTTGAACTAAAGGCAGGTTTCTCGAACTATAACACTTAGAAGGATTGAATGCACCTGCTGAGAAGAAAAACACAGAGAGAACATTTCTTGTGTAGATAATTCCTTAAGAGGAATTATCTGCGTAAGCGCAAACTTTCTTCTAGATTGAGAATGTTGGGTAATTAGTAATACGACTAAGAAAATGCTGATTTCTTATTATAAATTAAGATTAAATTAAATTGAATTGAAACAAAGTTATTATTTCAAAAATATATTTATCTTTTATGTTAATTGCAATTTATCGCATATAATATATGAAATTAAATTTTTACTATGTACGACATAAAATTTAGATTCTACTTCAATAATAGCAGGTATGTAGCAATTGCGTTTATCTTTAATTTAATCACAATTAATTGTATTCTATTTTAAAACTGTGCTAATTAGCGATTTACTAATTATATCAGTAAGTCAATAATAAGGTTAATATGAATCATATCAGAAAAATGAATATTACAATTTCGACGTTTTGATTCACTTCTTCTCTATTTATCTATTTTTTGATGAAGTTAATGAAGTTATTTCTGTTTAGACATTGTGAGTAATCATTCAATTGATGTATATATGTAATAATACTACGAAACATCTAATAATACAATATATTTCTTTCTTCCATTTTTCATTTATTTAAATATATATGCTCTCTAAATCTGAATCAGTGGATAGTCATTAATTACCCAGTGGCATACTTAGCACTGATAATCAGTAAAATTCAACTAAAAAAGAAAGAATGTTTGAGCATTATATAACTAGAATACTGACATTTACACGTTAATTTTAATCTTCCAGTACCTATATTCATTGAATTTAAGCACTAAAACAAGGTTAATTAGATCACATAATAAAGATTAGCTAATTTAGAGATTTCATATTTAATTCACCGATTACCAGTAGCATACTTAGCACTGATATCGGTGATTATCCACTGATTCAGATTTAGAGAGTGTTAAATGAATAATAAATGCGAATAAATAATGCTTTTATATTATAGTAAGAGTAGATTGCTTTGAAATTTTGAACATTGATAGATTTATAAAAAGATTTATAAATTATGTATTTAATCAATTTTACAAGGCAAAATTGACTGTAATCTAATTAAAAAATAAGGCTTGAAAAAATGGAGAAATGTTACAGTACAACATTTTGTCTAGTCAGTAATTGATATACTCACTGTACAAATTTATCACGTAGATAAATGATTGTAATGTCTCGTACATTGGAACTTCAAAAACATGCATTTTTACGACAAATTAGTAAAAAACTTTTACTTTCAAAAACTCGCGTGCATCAACTTGCGTGTCTTTTGGGCGCCACGCTATTTCCATATAAATTATTTCAACTTTTTTCTCATGTCAGTTGTCATATAAGTTTGCATTAATATTGGAAATTAACGAACAATTCTAAAATTGTACACATTTTGAACGTATTTGAAGTTGTTACTGACATTTTCTTCGAATTATTTTATTCCCATGGAAATTGCGAGATGAGGGGAAGAAAATTGTTTCTAGGGACACGCAAAATGAGAAAGCGTGAATTGTCAGCGCATGAATGCACGCGCGGGACGAACAATTCTGATTGACGCCACAGGGGAAAAAGAAGAAAAATTATTTGCACAACTAGTTTATTGGCAGATCCAATTTCCGGATCAACGATGAACCGTGACCGGCGGTCGAAGTATGCTTTCTATCCTACAGGTACACGCGATCCGTTTTATGGCGGATATGTGAGAGCCGAGCTATTCGTGCGCTCACACGGACTGTTTTCCTATGAATTTTTAAATCGCGCTCTTTTCTGTTTAAACAAAGTTAACGTGAGCTCAGAGACGACCGTTCCGGAATTTGCAATTTGTAGTAGATCATTACCTACTAACATTCATTATCACGATCAATCGGAACTATTATTAATTCTATAATTGTTTTAAAAAAACGTTTGTGTAATTAATTACTTCGTATAAGTTAAATTTTTAATTATTACATTCTGTATTTCTACCAGTAAATATTTTCATTAAGCCCGTTGACAGTGTGAAAGAAGTTACCGTGTGCACAGCACGTATATTCCAGACGAAATTGTTACACTTTGAGCTAGAAAGCTGTAAGTTCAAAGGAAACGATGGGCGTGCCGCCAAGAAAATAGTAGCTTAATCGTTACGACTTGGCACTCAATTGCAGACTGAAGAGGGAAAATATCCAGAAAATCCGATTAGTCAGAAGAGACATTACAATTATATGTCGCGAAAAGACGATTGTTTTTGTTATTAATTAATATAAATTTGATTTAATAGTAATTATATACATTTTCAGATACATAAAATTAATGTGTCTTAATCACGCGATAGCTGAATATACATACATTTTCCATATTACATAAAATAATTACATTTTTTAAATGTATTTTTATTTGTTAAATTACAGCCTATACTGAAGAAATATTCTTAAATTCAAATCTTAAATATCTTACTTGATTATTTTTTAATTAAATCTTATTTTAAAGACTATATAAAACTCTTTCTTCAATTTTGATTTATTAATTTAGTTGTTAAGAAGCATTGTTTCTCCATATACTTTAGTTGTCAAATATTAATTTTCATTACTTTACATCTATTGAAATATTTCTCATATGAGAAGCGTAACAAGCGTTGTATTTTTAAGTCGATTGTTTAGGAACATAATAGCTTAATCCTTGATTATACAATAGTTAATTTTAGATTAATTTTAGATTAATTCCACGTCGATTTAAAAGGAAGCCGACTAACCCTTGTATATCTCTGGAGAGTCCTTTCTAAAGGTGTAAAATAGTATTTCTGGATTTTCACACTTTTCGTCCCCAGGGAAGAATCCCAATGGTACTTTGATGTACATTTCTTTAGAATACGTACCTGTGCGCGCTTGAATTTCACAGTTATCTGTTCTTATTCTCTTATTCTTCCTCCTTCACGCTATAATTACCTGTGTGCTAATGTACTTTTTATTATCGTGGTTTTACTCTCTTTATCTGAGCTAGTCATCAAATGAACAAAGAATAAAAAAGTTATTATTTTTTCCTATAATCTATTATATTGTAAATTCTTTACAAAATAAGCTTTAGTTGTTACATCGTTCTTTCACATTGTTGTGATTATCTGATTTAAATTATTAATAAATTTATTTTATATATATCTAATCACTTATTTATCTCAATGAAACATTTTTTAATAAAATCTATGTTTACAGAAATTGTTTGATTTTTCATGCGATTGTTGTACATATATTATTATATGTGAGCGACAATTGATTAATATTAATAAATTATTTGCCGAAATAATGCTACAAGTAATGATAGTATATAGAAGGAATGTAAAAAATTGTTCGTGTAAAAATATACCTGAAGAGCTGGTGTCACAACACGAGCAGGAGGAAAAATTACTCGCACAGGCAGTCTATTGCCAGATTCAATTTCCGGATCACCGGACTACTGCGCGTTACGACCGATTGTATATATGGTACATGCGTGCACGTGACTCGTTTTACGAGGGATATGGGAACGATTCATATTTTCTCTTTTTTTTTTATATTCGCGTATAGACAATCACATCTTTTTAATACCAGTTTCTCTTCTTTCAGTATGACTCGTTTGCGACGTTTAACTAAATAAATCTCAATATTTTCTGTCAAAAAGAAAAGGATCAAATATACACTCGCATGATATAAGAGTCAGCGATAAATAAAAGCTAGACAAGTTAAAAAAAAAGTTGTGACACGTGAAAAGAAATGGGTTTTTTATGTTGAATCTATAATTATCTTCTTTAATTGATTTTTAATTAATGATTTTAAGAAGTCGGTAGAAGATTAAAAGTAATAAATACTAAAATAGGACAAAATGTAGAAACACATTATATAGACTAGATTTATTAAATCCATTATAATAATTTTTTAAATAACGCTTCTATTGTTATACAAAGCAATTTTTTAGTTATGCACCTCAGTTTTCAAGCAACAATTATAAGACAAAGATAACATTTTTAAAAGCTTTATTATATTAAATATGTCTTATCTATTTAATGCATACGCTTATCTATCGCAGATTTACGAGCATTTACATTTCATAAAGCACCATGTTGCATTCGAACATTCAAAGTCGTTGTCGGTTATTGCTCCTTAAACGCGGGGCGCAACGGGCAAGGTATTTAGCATCGTGGCGTCACGTTCAGACTGGAAACGCGACGGTGTCGTACGTCGCGACGTCCTATCGAATGTATAATTCAAATTTCGTCGTATGAATAATGTGCAATGATGCACTAGAGTCGTGGCAGGGGGAAAAGGAAACGGTAGGAGGATCTGGCCAGTGCCACGAGTGGAGGAGTGCCTCGCTCCCTCTCTTCGAGTAACGTAATAAATAATAGAGGCGGGGGTGGTCCGTTCCCTTGGTGGCCCCTTCAGGCAACCACCCCACTGTCGCGTCCCATTGCTGAAATATTCAGCAGTAGTAATGGCCTGGAACTCGTCGCCGTCCGCAAACCCACCTGTCGTTCGCGTATCAGAATCGGGCGCTTGTCGCACCGATCTTGCGGCTCCTGATTGCTATTGATTTTCCTGCCGCAAGTACGCTATACGATTTTTGCTATTGGCTGTGGTAAATTTATCGAGGACAGGAATACGATTGCAATTGCCAGACATTCGTAAAAATACATCAGCTTCGAAAGTTCTCGAAATTACAAGAACATGAAAGATTTTATTGACGTTCCTTATAAAATAATTAAGTATCACTTTTTGTTTTAATCTCGATAATTATAAAACTGAGAGAAAGGGAAAGAGATATTCCTGGAATTTCTGCATCGTTAATCACTTTAATAAAGAGTAATTGAAAGATATTATTAACTTAATGATATATACATTATATGAAAATTATATTTATTTATAAGATAATTTCTTCTCTTTGCGAGAATTATACGAGTATCGATCGCATTATCAAATACAAGATTAAAAATGTACTAAATGTATTTATAATTTCTGCAAAAAGTAACTATATAGTAAATCTATTTTTTCCATATAAAAATGAATGTTATTTATGTAGGTACATATGAAATAGTTTAATAAGGTCAATATTTAATAATATTTACAATTTTATAGGTTAAATGAACATTTTTTTCATTTTAACTTAATTACTTTTTAAAAACGTGTACTTTTTATTGAAATAATTTTTGACCCAGTTTCTAAAATCAATTCGCTGCCAAACTTTTTGTATTTCTTTTAAGTACACTATAGAGAATTTTTTCATAATTACTTAAATTTTTTTATACGTGTAATATATCTTTAATATATTTATTTATTACATAGATTTTATTTATTGAAAAACTTAATATTCGGAAATGTTTAATATATAAACATTTTATAACATAATTTAATTAAGACAAATATGAAGAAAGTAGGAAGTTATATTTACTGCTGACGTTTCTCTTCAGCTTTTACCGAAGATTAATATGATGACGTCATTAACGAACTTTGTATGTTGAAATTAACTTCGATTTACTCAAGCGAGAAGCTCATTTGAACTAACTTGCTCGTAATACTTCCATTAATTAGAAACAACCAACTTATCGCACACGAGCTATCGAGGACGTTGGATAATCCCAAAAGAATTATAGGCGCATCGACGAAGAGATGATCGATAATCCGGCTACGCGTACCGCGGTCGAGTTCATAGCCGAAGTTTCTCGTCGAAATCTCTTCTTTTCGACGGTGAACTTTGCCGACTCCTCGCTCCACCCCCGAGGGCGGCTCTGGGGCCGCGAGTTCACCTTTAAATTTCCCAAGCTAGGCAAAGTAAGGAAGCCCGTGCCGCGGCTCGGTAGCTGCCCAACTTCCCTGTATATGCGCTTGACATTGGAGCTTAATCCTGTGGAGCGGTCCAAGGAGAACGATGAGGAACTTGCCGCGTCGACCGTAAAACTCGGACTTCCATATCGAGTCTCAACCTCGGAACGTCTTTGGGATCGCGAGGTCGCGATGGCGCGCATTCTACTTTACTAACTTCGATTAATACTTCATTGTTCCAACGATCTAGGCTTTCCATCGTCGCGCTTTGATGATACCAATTAGTGACGGATGCCAACAAACTGCGGCGTTTTCGTAGGGCTTCGCGCGTCGGCCATCCCGGCCGTTTTTCGATCTCTCGGAACACCGCCGAATCGGACGCCATCTTCATTTTGGTTCTTGAATCTCGTCGTCTCAACAGAGGTATTTCCGTCACGTAAAAGGCCCTTTAATCCACGTTTTCCAATTTTTCCGCTGTCAACTTTAGCCTCCTACCGTTCTTCTCAACCATCTACACATTTCCAACCCTCTCTTCCTCTCTTCCTTCTCTTTCCCCAGTGCTCTCGTTCGATCTTCCTTTTTTATCCTTCAAGCGCATATCCTCTTGGTAGCTAAGCTGATGGTTCATGCTTGAGAGAATGAGAGGATGCCGCTTAGGAAGGACATGGGGTAAGTAAAGAGGCGCGGAAAAGGGGAATAGACTGGTACCAATCTGCATCCTTTCCGGTATGCGGTAATTCGGAGCATCTCCGATAATAGAAATTCACGGTGTGAAAAGGCACATGTCTGCGTACATGGTACATAAGGTACGCTCCTTTCATAGGGCTTTTGATGTCATCGAAAGCTTCTGACGTGCTTCTCCTTGAGTTCATCGTAGATTAAATGATTTTCGCACGAACGCGTTAATCGCGCAATTAGAGAGAAACGTATTCTGAAACGGCAATAAATATTGAAGATATAGTATAATTATAAACATAATTATTTTTTATTAAAATACGACGTTAATATACAATGTGTTCTTTTATATTTTAATTTTACAAAAGAAGACAAATTATAAATCATTTTTTATATACTTGATAAAAATAAAAAAAAACAAACAGAAACACATTATCTTCTTATATTAATTATTGCTCTATTAATTTAGTTATATTTATAGATTTGGTATTTCTTTACAAAGAAGGATAGTTTCTTTCAGATGGAGAATTATGAAATGACTAATGAGTTTAAAAATGTTTCTTGATTGATTGAAAACCTTAATTCAAAACGTAAAGTTGTTACTGAAATTTATTGCATTTAATATAAAATGCATTCTGCCGGTAATGATAAAAAGCGTACAAACCTTTATATATAGTACACAAAACGTTACTCCGAAGTTACAACGCGCTTTACTGATATAAGGAAATGGCGCCCCATGGGAGAGCGATGGGTTTCAGCGGAGCTGGCGTGGAAAGAGATTAAAGGATTCCGGAAATAATCTAGCAGAGTTTTTATCGAATCCCTGCTCATGAAGCTGCACGATACTGCAGACGTCCTAAAGAAAAATATGTACGTCTCTATGATAAATAGACGCGCAATGACATTACATTGAAACTGGCTCCTCGCTACCCCCAGGTGACAATGATGGAACTGCCATCCTCAACTGCGCAGCCCAACCACAAAAGGGAGACGCGAGGCCGTAAGATATAGCACGGTCATTACGCCAACATTTTCTAGCCAGATCGATTTATGACCTCACGCAGCTTTTGTTTTGCTCGTTGCGTTAAAATAGTTTTTGCCGAGTGCTATTGCTCTTGCGATTAAAAATAAAAAGACGGTGCACAAGCATAACAAACAACCATCTTGATACGATTTACTAATTTTTGCAATATTAACGCTTCGTTCTTTTTAGTTTCCGTTTATCTCCAGTTTGTTCTTGTAAAAATGTAAACTATATCGAATCTTGAAGAAAATAAAAACAAAATTTTAACAGCAATGAAATTGTATTTAAAAATGGTATACGTACTTTATTACGATTTTTAAATTTAATTGGTAATAACTTTATACTATTTTTAAATATATAATTTAATTAGCAATATGGTATACGTACTTTATATCATTTTTAAATACAATTTTATTGTCACTATTTTTGTTTCCTTCTTTAAACTTCGATATATGTAGTTTATATTTTTGCAAATTGGAGGTAAACAGGAAACAAAGGACAAAGCGTTATTACAAAAATTATTAAATCATATCAAGATGACTCTTTGTTATGTTTGTGCACCGTCCTTTTATTTTGAATCGCAAGAGCAATAGAATACGACAAAAACTTTTAACGCACTTATATACTGTTATATGTACAATAGAATAGAATTTATACAATAATTAATTCGAAATGCATACATTGATTAAAAAATATATAAATAATAGATAAACACAGAATCTGATTTTAACATTATCATCGTTTAATTAATAGTTTTTAAAATTTATTCCTACATGGTAAAAAATAATCGAATGAAACAACTTTTTTATTCTGGCTATTCCGTTTTTTATTCGGATTAATTTGTAACGCAAGATGTAAATTTGCCGAAAAAATCCGAGAGTCATGAGGGCTGGGTACATTTACTACTCGTTTGGATACCATCGATCGACCACGAGCGGTATATGTAGCTTCCGCGTCCGCAGGCTTATGCTTGTGATAGGGAATGGGGTAGTTTCATGCGTGGTCGCGCTTAGTCCGCCCTTATCGACGTAGCGTAGAGAAGAGCCGCGCGCACGACCGATGATCGAACGAATGGTATCAAAGCGACCGAAGTACGATTGGACGGTCGCCAGCTGGCCATATAATTGAATATCGCGTTCCCCTCGCGTGGTTGCGGTGTCGGCCGATGCTGCTTAAGCGTTTCGCGCTACGTGCATAAATCAGGACAATTAGTTGCGCGCCCGTTCCTCACAGTCGTGCTAGAATGTCGCGCTGCATTTACCGCGTTCCAGCTTTGCACGCGCTCCTTCGAACTTATGTTCCGTGTTACGACGTTGCGCGCGTCTCGTAATGAGGGAAACGCGTAAATTAGTGCAATTGATGTATACCGCGACGATCTATTTAGGCCTTTTCAGGCTACATTAACGTGGGCGCAATAAACGTTATTAATTAATCTACACAATAGCGTTCGTACTTGTACATCTTATTTGTTACGCTGAGAGTAATAAATTATACAATATATCAAAGGTGTAGAAAGCACTGATGAAGCTGTTATATTAATTTAATTTTATTATAAGTTAGATTTATATCGTTTCCATTAACTATTCCAATTTCCGCTCTGATGCTAATGCCTTTACTTCACTTACTTTTACTTAAACATTAAGAGCATTTACGAAGCCCGATTTACAGGATTACATTTATGAATTCACTATCTCGGAGAAGTTTAATCTTTTCTGGGATATTTCGTAGAAGATTTGCATCGTTCTTCCGAACTTCTTTTGGATTATTTTTAATATTTAGTAATACGAAAATGCAATTACTTTAATTTTTTAAAGATTGCCTTATACATTTTTTAAATTATTTATGAAATGCTTTTTTTAGATATCGAATGAGTTACATCACTAGTGAAATTGAATAAGAACCTTATTAGGAATGAAGATAAAACAAAAATTTAGGTAAAACTTTAATATTAAAAAAAAAATATATATATTTATAATTCTACTTTTCTTCCTACTTAGCGATTCCTAACTCAGGTAACGTGTTGGTTTATATATTTTATATACATTTCCTGAACGTATCTAATGTTTTCATAGTCATTAAAAGACATATACATATACATATTAGGAAACTTCTATAAAATCAATCAGCATGTGTTATACCTGGGAAGTAGTTTCAACACGATCGGAAAGAACATTATAACTTCAGATCTCTTGCTATAGGACACTTTTCACTTCCTCTAAACAATATACGGATAGCAAATGACTTATTGCCTGGGTTGAGAGAGATGTCGGAACAGTTATTTGACTACCTGTACCAGTCTAATCCTTTGCCGCGCTATCTGTCTCCGCCCGCATCGCAGCCCCAGCGGGAGTCAGACGAGTTTACACGAGATATACGTCGAATGCGCGTGCGATGTTGATCGTTTGCCAGACTGCTAGGAATTATCATCCCCTGGATATACTCAGAATGTACCGGGAACTGAGACGAGTGCACGCGCAGGTTTGCCGATATTACGCGCGAGCGAAGATAACGTTGGCTGGTCGACGACGTGCTCGTTGCTCTCTTATTTGAACGCGTCTCCCCATCGCCGGCAAGAAATTTATGTTCTATTTACCAAGGTTTTATGCGCTGGCTTCTAAGGACCGTGACGGGGCTCTCGAAAGGTCTACGTCGGTTATATATCACACAATGCCACCATAAGATGCTTGAAGAGCGCCTTTAACGTAGCATTGTGCATTCTACTTTAAAATGCGAAGCTGCTGCTTTAATTTTACAAAATTTTCTTCATATACATCCTCATCATGTTTCATCTTGCTATTTACATAAGCAACTTTAATTTATAATTATATTGGTCTTCTGTAATAGATAATATCATTTATCTTGTAGCATTTTATGCATTGTGCTTATTATTTTTTTCCTTATATGCATTAAGTCTTCATCTTATTTGAGATCTTTCTCGATCTTCTTTTTTTCTACCTCTCTTCTCTCATCTCTGCCTTGTCATAGAATGATGAATTACTTTTTAGTTTGCATAAGATTCGTTGGAAAGATAATATATATCTTTAACATATCTAACATCTGCTATAGTTATTAATATGCATCCCAGAATACTTCTAAGTTTTGCTCTATATACACATATATGCACAAAATCATGTATATAAAGAATATATTATACTTATTTTTGCTAAGTTAAACAGATATAATTCAGAATTCCGAATATAATTTAACGAATCTATTTCTCCATCTCAATGACTTTATGACAATAATGGAATGGACACCGTTACCAGCAGACTCACATTTCAATCAAGAAACTCGACGGTTTCTGTAGGCAACCCGTCTCGAGTTTCAAAGCACCTGAACGAAAATTCGTACATTTTCAAATAAATTTTGATAAAATTAATTTGTCGCCTGCTGTTATTATCTTCATACAAACGTCTGTTAAACTACGTTCAAGTACTGTGGAATAATTAAATTTTAATTTGAACTGATAGACATCCTCGACCGAGGCAATCTACAGTAAAATGTAAAACGACGTTGAGTCGTATGCTATTACCGGCCAAATATTTCTGTCGCGAAGTCACCGAGAAATGTCAGCTTGCTTACGTAATTAAGTAGAGAAGGCGGCTACTACTACGATCTGCCAATTTCAAGTGACGGATGACGCTGTGAGCGACGAGTAAAATTAGCTCTACGCGTTCATGTTAGCGAGCTTGGTTAGAGGTACAATTTATTTTTTCATTTAGATCAAGATTGACGCGTCCTCTGCGATTCTAAATCTTCTTTTAAATTTTTCGTCTTTTTTGAATTTTATAAATAATTTTTCATAATGTATAAATCGTGAATATTGTTCTATTACAATGATAGCTTTTAATAGTTTTATGTAGATTTTTTAATTATACATATCACTTTCTTACTTCAAAAGTGATACAATTTAATTAATGTAGTTTTTGAGTTATATCATAAATTTCATACACAATCAAGTAAACATTACTCTATCAAAAATGAATAACTTAATTCTTCAAAAACTGTCAAAATCATTATAACTTAAAAAGAATAGTTTAAGAAACCAAAATTGTAATAATTTAAAAAAGATAATTTTTCGAGGGTTGCGAAATGAAAGTGATAAAATGACATGTTAATATTCTTTCTGTCAATATTACTTCTAAGTCAATAACTTTCTGTTGAGTTAAAAAATAATGTTTCTTCTTTTCTGGCAATCTTAATTTTTCGAGTTGTATTACTTTTGAAATAAAGGAATATATATACTTATATATGTATGTTATGTTAATACGTAATAAATATGTATAGTATATTATTTTGTATTACAAGTAATTGAAAGATTAGTGTTGTAATGCAAAATTAATTAACGGTGCAGCAGGAAAGCATCAGGATAAATACAGATTTCGTAACGATAGCGTTTACAGCGATAACGACATTAAAATTGAGGACACGTCGCCGGACTCGCAAAATTTCAATTAATGCAATGTGCATTAAATACGGCGTTGGGAATTAAATACTGTGCGTGTCGCGCGATATTGGACTGACGGGTCGGGAAAATATTGCACCGTGACAGTTTCATTGTCGACCATCTCTGAACATTGCCGAGTACAATACGCGAGCATATATACAAAATAAAAAATATATTTATTGCTCTACACTACAGAAAAATTTTTAGCCCTGAGATCGGCTTCGGGAGACTTTTCTAATTTTGCCGAGTACAATACGCGAGCATATATACAAAATAAAAAATATATTTATTGCTCTACACTACATATTTATTCTATGTTATTATAATTTTCAATGATGTAAATAGATGCGCAGTCACATTAATTTTTATGCAATCCCTAAATATAAAAATATTACACATTTTTATATCTACGATAGAGATATTCGACCTCGATGTATCCGTCTAATCGTAAATTTAATGCACGATTTGCTTGAAGGTGTACAAATGTGATATAGAAAAAATTCAGAACAATTTTATTAACGTTGAAAAATTATTTACTGTACAAAACTGAAATAACCAATTAAATAGTTATGAATATATATCTTGTGACAGAAATATTATAAGCTGATGCAATAAGAAATGAATTTGTAATTTTATCTGCTTCAGTAATGTTATTTTTAATTAATAAGTTACGTCTGCCAATTGGTAATTTAATTTCTATGAAAACCAAATTTTGATAACTATACTTCTCAGGAAAATAATATACATATTACTATATTGGATACTTTGACTGAACGCAAACGACCGAGTATGTCTGCGACATGTAAATGGAAACGCATAGACACGAGTTAGACGGCAGCGGACTGTACTCTGACTTGAGAATCGATGGCATCGCTCGCCCCCAAAAGTCCCATGGTAATCGCATGGCGTGAGGTATAGTCGTTAGAAGAGCGAGAGAGTATAAGCCGGGCAGCTCCAAAATTAGGGAGCAATTCCCCTATGCTTTTGGTTCGACTGTGTGCCGGGATATGTACATATGTGTCCTTACCACGATCCACTCACAGTAGTCACGTTTCATCGTAACAATCGAAAATACTGACTCACGAAGACGATTGTAGTTGGAAATCGAATGCTAATGAGCGTCGCGAGGCAGTACTTTCTAAATGACAACCGTTTTCATCAGAAAAGGAACATTCAAATAAGCAACTTCAGATAAGCCAAATTGTGTTTAATCAATTTATCAGTTTTAAATTGACTTCCACATGGTATTACTAATTATTATTTATTTATTTTTAACCAAATGTACGTTTGAAAATTAATAAAAATAATTAAATGGGGGCAATAAAAACAACAAATCGACGCGGTAATTAGTACACTATTAATAATTAATATATTGATGTAATTACATTTAATATAGATACAAACTGTCGAGTTTGTTATACGTTTCTTATTCTTAAGTCGAAACGCACGACAAATCTGCCAATTTATATCTATATTGAATGTAATTACACTAATATATTGATTATTAATAGCACATTAATTACCGCTTCGTTTTATTGCTCGCATTGCTTTTATTTAATTATTTTCAATGATTGAATTTCAAGAATTCATTAATCTATTATTTGATTATATAAAAATTGATAATATTATGTAAATGATATATTTTTTAAGAGTAAATTTAAGAAACAAAATTTTAATGAAGAAGGAGTAAAGCTTTATTGAAGACAATTGCATTAAAAATTAACACATTTTGTTATTCGTCTAGAAGACCTATTTCTACTAATGTAAATTAACTTTAGCCTTTCTTAATTTATTCTTTATCTTCTTCTAATTCTTAAAACTAGAGAAGATAAAAAATAAGTAGCTCGTAAATTAAACCAAGATTAAAGTTAATCTATATTGGTAAAAATAAATACAAGAAATTTCGAAATTAACACGAAACCTTGAATTAACTAAACTATAGTTCGAGAAATATCGTTGTTTTAACAATCTATCATTGTACAAATATTTCACGTTATATTATTTACACATATTCTTACTAAATAATATATTCAATTCTTGAGTTAACTTGCGTTGCTTTTTTGTTCATACCTACTTATGTAACAGTTTAATTTCATTACCTGTTCAATATCTGATTTTGTATACTTATACCTACATGCGCGCATATGAGCGTATGGATGTGTGTATGAATATATATAATGTTGCTAGCGTGTATTCTCTTATGTTTAATTATTATTATGTTTAACTATTATCTCTTTATCTTTCCATCTATAACAAACATTATAACAATAGGTTTTAATGATCTTACCATTTGCGTACCTATATAATTTTCTTGTTCTTTTTTCCTTCATAT
>NW_017300051.1:89625-90718 GCF_001594075.2 Trachymyrmex cornetzi | reverse complement strand
GCTCTGATCAGTAATTTAATTTTTACGATTCCAATTTTTTACATAAAAAAGTTTTTGTGTTTATAATAAATTTTTACGATTTTGATTGGCGAATGGAATAATGTACATGCGATTTCATCTTGAAGTTTATAAGCTTGCCTTATTGTTTTTTTTACATAATATAATTTATGCGAAGTTTTATTGCAATTCACTGATTATTGTTACAAAGATATGGAATAAATATTTTGTTTAATGGACAACTAGTGTTCATGCATCGCAATATAACTCAACATAAATAATCCTGAATACATAATGTACTTTCATTAAGAAATAGAGATTTTTATCATTCATTCCATAGGGGAGAGTGGTCTAAATCGAACCGTTTCAAATAGGACCTTTTTAATTTAAATGAATACGGTTAAGTAGATTTGCGTACTATTTATAATGTAAAGTCCTTATAAGACACCGAACATGTGATAGCAGTTTGACAGTTCTCTGTCATAACATTCATAAAATAGATGCAAATATGTATTTTTAACCACCGTGCGAAAATTTTTTTAAAAAAGAAAATCCTTGTAAATTATTATTTAAAAGGTGTTAAAAATTTGAAAAGTAATTGATTTAAGATAGTTAAAGAGTATAGAATTCAAAAATATTAAGCATTTTGTGATCATTTTTGCGGTTTATTGTAAAATTTGTTCTAAAGTTTGAAAGGACCCGTGTCCAAATCGTACAGTACAGTGAATAACTTATAGGTCTGGTTGTAGTACTGGTGATCAGCTGATCAGATCTGATCCAAACAATTAAATCAGTAAAATATCATGAGTCATCAGACTCAAATTAGTTGAGTTTTATTAATTTCAATTCTAATAATATAAACAGTCAGTAATTTCTTTTTCCGAAAAAATGTTTATCTTTGACTATCAAATTGCTCGTTTTTACTCAATACTAAGAAAAATATATTAAAATATTCAAAAATTTTATCTAAAAATCCATAAAAATAGGAGTTTTCGATTCGAACCAGGGTAAAAAGCATTTTTACATTTTCCATTACAGTTCAACACAGGTGAGAGAGGCAGGCTTCGTCAAAATGGTCTAAAGCAAAAATGAAGGG
>NW_017300051.1:87292-89384 GCF_001594075.2 Trachymyrmex cornetzi | reverse complement strand
AATCTGTAACTTTTTCATAATTTTGTTTTCACTTTGAAAATATGTATAAAACATCCTTAATTCTCTGCTTCTACATTTAATCGACTATAATACCTATTCACAAATTTAAATTTTTTTCCACCGTATAATTTTAAGAGGATTGTAAAGACGAATAGTCATGTTGTACATCGACTTGCACACTGAAGATTTATGTGTTATTTACATCACTACATTCTACTACATCAATATCTCACGCATATGTTGGTACTCGTAAATTTTCGTATAACAATAACGTTCTAATAGGACGTCTAAGTACAATTTTAAGAAATTCACTTTGGTTTTTCATGCAAACGACTGTGAATTACTATTTCATAAATACTATTGCGTAGAGCTCTACACAATCTTAGTGCACAACAATCTTAATGGTGATCGGACAACACACATATGTATTATTCGTACGTACACATGCACATATGCAATATCTCAAAGTCGACAATTCGACTTATGCGAAGTCGCGGAAGGCGGTATAGATCTAAGCGGACGTCGGCACGTTTGAAATCACGATTTCTTTGCGATTGTCCGGAATGCCGACACCGCTGACCCGCGACGTCCATATTTCGTGAACAACCAATCAGGAAGGAGATCGAAATCTGATGGGAAGCGCAACGGAATCCAATATTCATTCCATCGAGTATCGAGCTGCCGAACGGTCGTGGATAAATATCGAGAAACTAATTCTTCGTCGAGAATTTATCATACGGGTATGTATGCGTTACTGCGACTCAGGGTTACCCCTAGGCGTCGTCGCGGTTAAATCCGATCACCAACAGACAACTGTCTTGACTCAGGGTGACTCGCCAACACCCCTAGGCGCGGTCAAGAAGAAAAAATCAGGGCAATCGAGTTCTCTACGCGTTATCGTGGTGTCATGTTAGGCGCGGTATGAGCACATTAACACAAATAAACTATATAATTATTTCATTAAACTTGACTTATATAAGTGTATACAACAGAACTAAGTGTATCTATTTAAATAAATAAACGATTTCTTTTGACTCACAGCAGAGATATTAAATGTTATCTCTCTGAGAGACGAGACAAATACAGATTGTACAGCTTTCATATGAAGCAAATATTGTTACGACGTAAGCTCTGGAGCACCATACTGGATTAAGAAATGATAAAGAAAATCTTAATTTCGAAATTTTTTGTCGTTCTTAGCATTAAGACTCTACTTCGCAGACACGTATTAATGCGTATTGTTTAATCCTGGAAAAGGATTTTCGAATAAGTAACAGAAAAAAAGGTAATTGTTATACAAAAATTATATGTGTCTCGGTAATACAGATGACTTAAAATCCACTTCCTCTTTTTAAAGGACCGACCTTTCCCCTGCTTTATGATATTCTAACTTGGCTACTTTTTTCTTATCTTAATTTCGTCTTGAAAGCAGAATGTGTGTTTCAAAGGAGAGAATATGTGTTTTAAAACAGAGAACTTGTCTGCTTTACTACATTTTGAGAAGAAACGAAGAATTAAATATACCTTAATATCACCAATATTATTTTAAAGTATATGTCAGGATTATTGAAATTTGCGAAAGGTTGCCCATTTTCTAAAGTTTTAACAAAAAAATACATAGGCACAATGAATAATTCTGTTAAACAAACAAGTATATTGTTATGTCCAAACTGCATCGTCGCCCGATATACGCCGGAGTTCGCCGTCCGTGAAGGAAGAAACGCGTTGCTAGGCAACAAGTCGCTGTTGTTTGAAACAGATATTTGGAGAGAAGTCAAGGCGTTCGGACGTGCTTCTTCTCTGAGAGATATCAGCAAACTATTCGTCTGTAGATATTTCGTTGGAGTCCTGTTCTGTGTTCTTGTTATAATAAATACCTAATTATCTTTTTACTATCGTACTATTTATTTCGGCGACTCGGGAGTGCGGGTACGCGACGCGGACGAATTCCGCGAAACGGTTGTGCGGACGCACGAGTTGAACGGTCGGACATAACAATATGTTATCTTTACACCTGATTTATCTCATTATTCTATTCATAAAAGTATTAACGTCCCAGTAAACATCAGATATCCCACGTATCTACATAATA
>NW_017300051.1:83592-85273 GCF_001594075.2 Trachymyrmex cornetzi | reverse complement strand
TAAACAAACAAGTATATGGTATCTTTACACCTGATTTATCTCATTATTTTATTCATAAAAGTATTAACATATTACGATTATCAAAAAATTAATGGTTTACGAGATATTTAATGTGTCATGTCAATTATGTGCCAGAGAAATGTATCTATAATATTTCGGGAATTATTGGTTCTTTATATTTTTTAATACTTTTACATGTAGAATGATTATAGAAAAATCATATTACGTAAAAAATTATACAAATCCATTTTAAAAATCGCCGATGAACATTATATCTTTTTCATTGCGTCTCTCGTCGTATCTCTATTTAGAAAAGAATATCGTGATCACAATAGGCCTCGCTCGAAGTTGCACTTTCATAGAAAACATTTTTTTAATATTTTTTGAAATATGCGATGTGAAAGTTAGATTGAGACATTCTGTATACATATATACATTCGCGTGCATGTGTGTACACAGTAATTCTATTAGGCATTTATTATATTATAATCCATATATATTGATTGTGATCTTTAGCTTCTGTTATCCGCTGATGCACAAAGATGGATCTGTTTTGTCTACTGTAATCTGAGCTACTATCGGACAGATCACAATATAATGCACGTAAACGTTCATTGACTCGATGAAATCTGGAGCTTATGCATCTGCAGAATTAAAAAAGACTTAGTTATATCTTTTATTAAAATTATAACATACGCATTATGTATAAGCACATTAACGCTAATTGCGGTAATAAATAATCAGAAGTCGGGCTAAATAAGAATTTAATTATTAGGTGTTGAACTTAATTCCTGCTGTTTTTCGTCTCCAAAATTGATTTGTTTCGAAGAGAAGATGAATGAATACATTAATCAAAGTAATTTCCTCCATTTTCTATTTTATTACTAATTAATAATACTTTATTAATAATATTTTGATTAAGTATTTCCCTTCGAATCAAATCAATTTTGGAGACGAAAAACGACAGGAATTAAGTTCAACACCAAATATTTACTTTTTGTGTTTCAATATAATATTTAATACATATATAAGGAGCAGAATTTTAAAATGTATTTTATCCAATTTATAATTTTTAGATAACGAAAAGGAACCCACCAGAACACTACACTGTTAAATATTATAGGGTCAAATTAACACAATGTGAGTCGCCACTGCTCCTACTCAGTAACATCGTTATTTTTTACTAAAACAATGGTTATATTTGATACTTTACAGTATCAATTTAACATTATATAATGTCAAATTTAATTATCACTTTAGTAAAAAATAACGATATATTTAGTATAGGAGCAGCGGTGACTCACAATGAGTTAATTTGATCCTATAAAATTTAACAGTGTACGCGCCTTACAAGAAATAACAATTTGTCAATCAGTAAGCTGAGAAATGTTAAACGAAATTGCTAAACAATTATTAAAAACATTAAACGATACATTTTAAGCTGGTTTTTACGTTTTAGAGGTAAAAAACTTCGATTTTTTTCTTTTTTTTAAAGCTTAGTCTTAAGAATATCCCATAAAAACGTATTATGGAAGAAACGAAAATTGTCCAAAATATACGAGATAAAATGACGGGGTGTTTGGCGCCGCTTGATCGATTCAAATAGCGTGCATCAATCAATTGCTATAACCGGTGCTCGCCATTACTTATATTCAACCTTTCGAAACCATTTTAGAACATT
>NW_017300051.1:82596-83119 GCF_001594075.2 Trachymyrmex cornetzi | reverse complement strand
TTTATGATGACATATGTCAAGATCAAGTTCATTGGAGATGAAAATTCTGACCATATATTTATTCGATTATATTACTCAACATTACTACCTTCACAGCGTTTTTTTATGCGATGTTCATCACATACGAATATTTAATAATAAAAAGTAGTGATTAATTATTTATTTTAAATATCCGTTATTTAGTATACTTTTAATACTCAAGGTATTGTATATACATGTTTTGTACAGACAATACAAACAACATACATATGTTGTCAAGGTCATGGTCATGACTTCCATTCTTTATATGTTACCAAAAGATCTTTATGTGTTTCACACTGTAAAGATTTTGACGCACAATGTCAACAAAAATAGCTTACAAAGTAAATGTATACACATGTATAACATTAACCCAAGGACAGCTGCAGAGATCAGAGCACTTAAGGTAATAACGTATGACGGATAATTGTGCAGAATCGCAATATATGTTACATCCCGACAAAATTCTCTCTTTCATTATTATAAAAATATGATTCATACCTTA
>NW_017300051.1:81480-82145 GCF_001594075.2 Trachymyrmex cornetzi | reverse complement strand
AATGTTAGTTAAGGAAAACCGAATTTTTATTATAAATTAAAACTCTCAACTATTAAGATTAAACCTGTAGAGCGGGGAGTAGGGCTTACGCGGAGCCGTGCAACCTTATCTTAAGGAACCAAGCGCGAGTATAGGTTCTATCAAATTTTGAGGAGTGTTGATTGGTCCTGAAAGGACACTCCCACATTCATTTCCAAAATATAAAAGGAGCTGCCAAAAGCAGTCGAGACACAGTTAATTCTTTTTAGTTCAGTTCGACACAGTTAATTCTATTCTTCCATTCAGCACAGTTAATTCTTTTTAGTTCAATTCAGTTCAGTTAATTCTATTCTTCCATTCAGTTCAGTTAATTCTTTTTAGTTCAGTTCGACACAGTTAATTCAGTTTAGTATTTCATTTCATTCTAACATACAGTTTTGGTCAGAAATTAACTTGATCAAGGTAAGAACGATCCTCGCGCTTCCTCAGAAATACATTCCATATTTTCCTTTTTATTGTTCTGTTTCACTCTTATATTTTTCTTTTTATTATTAAACGAAAATATTATATACAGCAAATCGCTGAAACTTAAATCTCTGCTCTGCGTCTCACTTTATTACATATATTCAAGTACATATATACGAGTATCCGAGGGATTGTTGCGACTGTCGCTGCCAATAGCGTGG
>NW_017300051.1:80889-81404 GCF_001594075.2 Trachymyrmex cornetzi | reverse complement strand
GTCTTATAGCATTCTCAAGATATTCATAACTATCTCATATCCAGAAGACTGTTACGATTGTCGCTGCCAATAGCGTGGCCCCCGTCTTACAGCAGTCCTTCTGGATATTAATAATTTTTGCATTATTTCCATGCCTACTAAAGGCGGACGAAGACAGCGAGAGAGGAAATTAAGGTTTCAAATAAAATAATTTCAAATCACGATCCTTTCCCGTATTCCGAAAAACTATCCAATACTTCCCAGTGAACATTATTAACCGCACAACCTAATCTCCGATCGCCGAGTAAATTGTTTAAATGCATTGACTCAAATTACGGAGAAAATCTCAATAAAAATACGTAACATATATATCACCTTAACAAACAAGGTAAAATTTATGTCATTTTTTAAATGAAATAAAACAATAAAATTAGTATACGTAAAGTGATGAAAAACGTATATACACTACGCAAAAAAATTAAAAGATCACTTAAGTCCACCTCAAAAATAGGTCAAAATTCAGAAGAATGTAACTT
>NW_017300051.1:75074-76703 GCF_001594075.2 Trachymyrmex cornetzi | reverse complement strand
CATTTGTGTGCGATTTTTAGTTCATGCCATAGACTTTCGTAAAATTTGTATAAAATTTTCAGATTTGACGGATACCCATTTCTGTTCGTATAGCTACGTAAAAAATCAATCAGATCGAAATATCAATTACCGATTTCGAAAGTAGAGATTTCAAGCTTTAAAATGCTCTTTTAAAAATCTCGTTATGATCATTTTTTACGAAGTTACATTCTTCTGAATTTTGATCTATTTTTGAGGTGGACTTAAGTGATCCTTTAATTTTTTTGCGTAGTGTAATTCGTCCGATTATTATTCGATTTATCCAATTACGTAGCCTTTGGTATTCCTTTGGCGTTCCGAGAACTTCCAACGTGTGGTCTACTATAGCAAGTTCACGTAAACACGTTTTCAATTCCTTTAAAAAAATCATATTGATCGATTATGCGGCACAAAGAAATTAATGTAATTTTATATTAGAGTAAAATTGTTATTGCAATGTTTACACTAAATGTGACAGATAAAGAGTTACATTATAATAATGTAAGGATTAAAATTGATCTGTTAAAAAAAACTTTTTTTTAATTTAATTTAGTTTAATGCAAAACGCTGTGGAAAAGATTACATGCTAACAGAGCAATAAATATAAATATAAAATATGTTAGATAAGACTATAGTAGCTTGCAAATGGGATTAGGCGTCAGCAAATCTGCTATTACAAAGCCTTCCAGCAACAAGAAATCGCGACTAAGCAACGATACAATGAGTGGTGAAATACACAATAGTTAAAATCATATACATACTCACGCATACACACACGCAAGCACCTACATATACCAGTCATATCAGTCTCGTTTAAATACTGTGAGTGACGCGATGAAACGCGAGGCAGCAAAACACAAGCAGGACAAAGAGGGATATGTTTTTATTAATACAGTAAGAGAATTACAATATTTGACTGAGGTAGGAGAAAGCAGCACGGAACTTAGTGGAACGATGAATGGGAAGGATAAGTAATTTTGGTCCCTGGTTACAGGGGTTAAAAGTGAAATGAAGCTCAGAGTTCAATTGAAGGAGGCGTCGCAGATATAAGGGAGCATTGGAGCGAAGGAGAGGAAAAACTAGACAGCATAGGTGGAGAATAAAATGTTGCCACATTCTAAGCCAGTCGGATCTCTGGTAATACGGAGATATATGGTCGTATTTACTGACGCAATAAGAGAAGCTGAGGTAAGAAATTTGGATACGCTATACACGATGTAGGAGTTGTTGATTAAGAGCCGGAACGTAGTGGCTGAGAGTACATTTTAAATTTTTACTTTAAAACGACAGATACTAATGAGAATTAATGTAATGGTGGCAAACGGTACGATATCCTCGATGTATATTCTTTTATATATCTGGAAATACTTGATGTATATTGGATAAAAGAGAAGTACATAAGAAGGCTCCATTTGGCCAAAGCATACAGGCAAGAAATATATGTCCTAAGTTGTCCAACAGGATATTCGAACATGCCCAAATTGCAGAACCCGCTGATGGTCATTAATGGTGTCAGCGCTCTTTCTAGTGTCTCTGTCATAGTTTCCGAGTGGTCGGCTAATATTTTAACTGAATTAGTTCTTGCTGCTCGAGACACAAACACGTTTTTTT
>NW_017300051.1:72504-74969 GCF_001594075.2 Trachymyrmex cornetzi | reverse complement strand
TTCAACCAACAAGTATTGAACAACGGAATAGACACACAGATAATCTAGATTAGATTGTCTTTCTTTTCACGGAATTTTTATTTATAGATATGTATATTAAGGCCACTAGTTATATCACCCTTGAAAAAAAAATTCATATTTTTATCTAGAACGATATCAAACATTTAATGAAATATTTAATAGTTATAATCGATCATAAAGATTACATTATGGATGATTTTATTTCAAATCGGTACCCCGTTTTATATGTTTTAACTGTAATTAAGTGAAGTAATGACAATTGTCCACAATTAAACCCAATGTACTACTTGCGGATCAGTTCCAAATGCTTTATCCTTTTTGGATTTAGTTTCAATTGAACATGATATTGACTTTTTTCATGAAATCTAATGCTATTTACTACCTCCTGTAAAAGCCATGAGATAATTCTGATAATATTACGCTTTGAATAAATTTTTATAGGTATACCTACTATATGCCTCATGTTTTGTTATTTAACGACGTTAATAAAAGTGGAGCGTTATTGATAATAAATAAAAAACAGTTGACACTTGAAAAAGATAAAATATATGCTAAAAAATCTTGTGATATGCGTTATTTCATAGAAAATATTATAATTATTTAAATATACAACGCTATAATTACACACTGTTAGAAATTTCTTAATGAATTTTATTTAACATGTAAAGAAAGCATGTGGTTATGCACGAAATTAAATATAATAAGTGATATAAATAAAAAGTAAATTACAGTAGTCTTAAATGTGATGAATGTGTGTATTGAAATCCAATATTCGTTTTCCAATATTAGCCCAATATTTGTTTTCCAATATTGGTCCAATATTGGTTTTCCAATATTGGCTTTCCAATATGGGCCCAATATTCGTTTTCCAATATTGGCCTAATATTTGTTTTCCAATATTGGGTCAATATTGGCTTTCCAATATTGGGCCAACATTGGGTCCCAACATTGGGTCAATATTGGTTTTTCAATATTGGAGAGTCAATGTATAGCCAATATTGGCGAAATATTGGAGCCCCAATATTTTTAATTACTCTTTAACTTTATTCAAATGCGTTTTGTGCAATCGCGAGTTACAATTTCATATTTTAATTCATAATTGAAAGACTTATCTTTTTTTATTAGACTAGCACATGCCCTGCACGCGCTACGCACGCGCTCCTCCATTATACTCTCCTTTTTAGATATTATGAAATATAATATTATGAATCTGGATTCAAAATGTTTGAATAAGATAAATGACCGAATCGTTACGGCGGTTTGAAAATTTGAAAATTCAAAGTGGTTGAATCAATATGGCGGATGGAATTCTTTAGTTAAATACCATAAACAATTTTATAATACAATTATTTATTATCAAACGCTAATGTTACCATAGTACATGATGCTTCCTTTTTTTTGTTTTACGTTAGAAGAGAAAATCTTCGAACACTTTCTGCCAGGTGATGTTTCATTTGAACATCAACCTGACCAGAGGAAGACACCTGGCGCCCGAGCTCACCGGGTATATTGGATTCGTTCAGTTGGTGTTTTCTATGAAACGCCGAACAGATCGCCTACCAACTAAAAACTCCCCCCTTGTCACACGATTTTCGTTATTGGAGCTACGAATCATTGTAGTTACTGTAAGCTTTAATTATCTTCTCTTTTTAAGTATCCCGTATTCTTCTTCTAAGCTCAGTTGTTTTGGGAGTATATTTAAAGATTTTTACACCTTAAATCGGTACAAGTTAATAGGAATCAATGTAATGGTGAAGAACGTAATGATATCGCTCTTTTCTATGTGTTTTATTTGCAAACGCCGGATATATGTTGGATAATAAACGGAGTACGTAAAAAGCTCCACATGATCAAAGCATACAGGCAAGGGATATACAGCTAATTTATCCAAAAGTATATTCGAACAAGCAGAAATTGCATTATTTATAAAAATTTCAGAAATAGTTTTTGCAGTTGCCCTAGGAACTTTTTTAGAACTACACTGTAAGGTATGTATACATTGGGGATAATGTATGTATATGCCATTCAACCAGTAAGTATTGAACGACAGAATAAGCAGATAATCTAGATTAGATTGCAACACTTTTCGCGGAATTTTTATTCATGTATTATTACAAACAAGGCACAAACGATTATATACACAAGTATACTTGCAACATTATGACTTTGTACTAATGTAAGTGCAAATGAATTTAATGGATGTATTTTATTTTCATGGTTTTTAACGACACATGCCAACTTGAGTTGAAACTGATAATTTTAATAAAATATTTTATATGTAGGTATATTGAAATTATATGTGCATAATATAATGCTCTTTGTAATGTGAAGATAAGTAGAGGAGGCTGGGGCTCGGCATAAGAGGCAAATTTGCATCCCATTAATATATTTATGATAAAGAAAACAATGGAAAAATTACTGCAAAATATCAAGAGACACGGTAG
>NW_017300051.1:61485-69387 GCF_001594075.2 Trachymyrmex cornetzi | reverse complement strand
AATATTACCACTTGAATTATATTATTTATGTAACGGTTTTTTTTTAGTTTATGTAAAGTACAGTTTTTTACGGAAGGTACATGAACACTTGGCGCCTTTTTTTTACCTTTTTTTAAAAAGGTAATTTTGTTAAGATATTTCTTTTACAACATAGATACTTCTTCCTAAGTTTCATTTAAATCAAACAAGTATTATAAAAGATAAAGCAAAAATTCTGATTGAAGAGCAGGCAAATACACTTTAAGATTTTGTAACTTCGTGTTAATGTTCTTCGGCTTGGGAAAGTAAATCTAAGCGATGTATTATTAGTTAAAAGATATACAATTATATAATTCATATTAAATAATTCGAATTAATCAAATAAAGGGCATGTGCCACAATGTAAGTTCTTGGTAGCGAGACAATATCATTATATTCTGCTAACATACAAATAATAATTATAAACGCTTCGACTTTGACCAGACCTTCTTCAGTATGTAACCAACAATAAAAATCTCGGATAAATGTTTACAAATTAAGTCACGCGATTAGAACATAAAAATTGCTTAAAAGCGGAGTCAAATTAAAAATAAGTTAGAAAGATAACGCAAAAGGCTCGTTAATAAAAAAATTTTTTTATGATTCGTCAGTGAATTAGGCGAGATTTTTTTTCTTATTGGATTTGGTCAAAACGTTTATAATTATTATTTATATACCAAAAATAGAACAAAATATCTCGCTATCAAGAACTTGCATTGTGGCTAGATGTAACCGACGGAAAAATTCTAGAATTTTAGGGCACCGACGAGATATTATTAAAGACCGTCAACCCTGGACAAATTTTCGGCGGTATAAAAAGATTCCCAAGGGCCCGGAGGTAATTCAAGAACGCTGACATTACCGATAATTGATATAAATTTGCTATTATTAACATAAATATTTGGCTCATGCATTATTATTACATAAATATCCCGTTTGGGTCGTACGACGCTCTTCAACCAACCAGAAAACAGAATTCCGATGATGCGAAGCAAAATCCATCGGAATCCTGTTTTCTGATGGGTTACAGAGCGTCGTACGACGCAAATCGGATGCAGTGTGAATCCAGCATAACACTGAAATTTCAATTTTAAAGAAAAATCGAGGGTTATTGAGTTATAAATGCATAAATACATCTACTAAACTAATAAATCATAAAATTAGTACAATATTATTAGTTTTTAACTCTTAATCACTTCAATATTCACGCGAACTCCATAAGGATGTCGGTCTTTAATAGTATCTCGTCGGTGTTTAGGGTAAAAAATTTGGGAAATAATGGTTTTTTTCCTTTGACAGTTTTTTACTCGGACATTTTTTTTTAGCATTTTACGATTTCGATACTGTACTATTGTTCCTGAATTTAGTTTTTGCACTTATCCGTAAGATTTCTGTGTAAAAATAGTTACCAAAGTTAAAATATAGTATAATGTCGATGTCTATAAATATATCTTATCTTTCACTATTATTTGAATATTTTAGACTGTACTTCAATTTTAAAAGGTAAGTGTTCCATACTGTTATTAATACAAATAATATGTTATTGGACTAATTGACACTGTTTTTGTCGTAATTACTTTTGAATCAATATTATAGTGGGATGTTCTCTCAAAATAATTAAAATATAGAATACAAAATAATTAAAATATATAGTACAATTATAACCAATAGGCAACAAAACAGTATCTATTATGCTTATAAAGTATTATCTACATCACTGTATTAACAACATCACTTATTTATGACAAAATCAAAGCTTTATTCGAGCTTAAAAATATTTAATTTAACTTAAAATAGTTTACATAAGTATCATAATGCTAAATAAGAATCTCGACGAAAATCTACCAAAAACTATATATTCCTCACAAACATTTCGTCTTACAAAGCCTTCCTCAGTGTAAATTGCAATAATAAAATGTGTATTGAACTTATTGACGCATCATGATACATATCAAAGAACAAAAAAATAGGTTAAATTTAATGAAAGATACCGAGTTATTGGACAAATCTTATTTTAACATACTTGACGACATTCGCGAATAAAAATTGTAACAGTTTTGAACAGACTTGACTTTACATTGTGAATTCAAAGACTTATTTATTTGACCTACACATTAGATCAGTTGATTTTTAAACGAGCAACACTCAACTTCTAGTTTTATTGTTCTTAATCCGATATCATTTTGAGATTTATATATATATATATACGTAAGTTTACATTGGTTTTTTATTCCTTTACTTACACTAACATTACATCGTTTAATATATTTATTGTATACATAGAATATCATAGAATACGCATTGATACTGAATTCTTAATGGTCTATACGAGTCTGTGACAAACTGGATTCTCGATTTCTACCGATGAATTTGGCGATCTATCTTAATGAGGAACACATATTGCGGACTATCGGTGACTGAAGTTAATCTTCTTATCTCTGGCTGTGTTGTTTATTTTTTTTTAAATTAACATTTGACGATCTGTCCATTATATATCGACATCTGACCACTGAGGTTCAACCACTTTGTTAAAAGTTTGTTAATTACACATTTTATTATTGCAATTTATACTGAGGAAGGCTTTGTAAGACGAAATGTTTGTGAAGAATATATAGTTTTTGGTAGATTTTCGTCGAGATTCTTATTTAGCATTATGATACTTATGTAAACTATTTTAAGTTAAATTAAATATTTTTAAGCTCGAATAAAGCCTTGATTTTGTCATAATTTTATAATATGAGCATTCAAATTTTAATCACTTTAGCTTTTAAATATAAAATATCTGTCATTCGAATAATTATATTGAAATAACTATCTGTTTTTTCATGAATTTTATGTAATTTGATAAAAAATACCGTTATTTATAGTAAAAAAAACTAGTTTTTTACTTGATACTTTTCTCCGAAGTAAAAAATACCGTTTTTTTTACATTGCTAGTTATGGCACATGCTCTTTATTTGATTAATTTGAATTATTAGCCACTTGAATTCTTTTATTGTAAATAATTCGAGACGTGTTGGATTGCGCAAAAGGACAGGCAATGTGTAATAGCAAAAACGTGACTGTATTTCATAAAAGCTTGAGTAAAATACATACTATGTAGCTGTGAAGCGCGTAATTACAATTATCGATTAGAATCTTTTACGTTATCATAAAATTCTATACCATATACGACCATTTTTTTTTATATACCGAACGACATGTATATTTTGTGTATATAAATCGTTCGATATAACATAATAAACAACGCTTTGACCTGATTTTCATAAATCGTTTATGTATAATACACCTGTTATAAACAAGGATTCTCAGGGATACGTAACGTCAGTCACCCCGTATTACGAAATCGGAGGAAAAAGAATTGCGCGAGCAATCACTCGCGTGGATGTAAATTTGAACGAATCTTATATTAAGCGAGACGATCTCGTATACTAATCTCACAATTTCTCCACTTCTCGAATCATAATTCGTGGTAACCGGCATGCAGAAAGATATCAAGAATCTTCAGTAAACGAAAAACAGTCGATTTTTCGGTATTGACCTCCACAATATTTCTCAGAGTTCCAAGCCTTCCGGATTCCGCAGCCTGTGGAACGAAGAGATTTCCTACTTCGAAAGTAAATATCGAGAGATATCTCGAAGGCTTTACAAAAAAAAACAAAGATCTAAATATCTAAATTTTACAACTAGAGATAGTAAAGATTCAGAAATTAAGTTCCAAGCTTCCGAAATTTGAGAAGTCTGACTTCCCGAACGTTTTCCTAGAACAATGACTCTAAGATCTTCGATATAATATAACAGACAACGAGTTAACACAAATGTATATCGTTGGTTTAAAAAAAAAAAAACAATTTATTAGGAAGTAAACTCTTGAACGCAAGATCTATCTCACTCAGGCGCCACGCTTGACACTACCAGATCTCAATAGGCTTAATTCCCAGCTCCAGTGTACCAAAATCTTCCAAATTCCATTTTCTTCGCAAAATATCCTAAGACTAAAAGATTTAAGATTTAAGGGATAAAAAGTTCTTGAGGCGATGCGTTTTCCTACATAGCGATCCAAGATTTCAAAATCCAAAGATTCTAAGAGTAGAAACTCCAGAGACGTTAGTGCTTAAGAAGCTAATGATTTGAAAACACAATAATTCTTTAGATCCTTTTTTACATTTATTTCTTAAATTAATAAGATCCTAAAAATATTGTATGAACACTTACATTTTTTGTGGATTTACATTGATCATTAAACAAAAATATTTACTTTAAATATTATGTATATATATATATATATATTTGTATGTATATGTATATATATTTATAGACACTTAGATATATTTAAGCGTTTCGAGCATACACTTTTTTTTAAATCCACAAGTCTGTTTTTTAGATTCTCAGATCGTTGGACTGTTGAATCCTTGGAACTTTAGGGCCTTGAATTGTCACATTTTTTTTCTTTCTTTCTCTCATACACACACGTACACACACACACACAGATTCATAATTATCGAATTCCAAGTTTCTCAGATACCGAAGTCTCACGATCGCTAAGATCTCCCTGAAGTCTGACTCTACCTGATTGCGCATTCTAAGATCAGACAATCCCCTCAAAGGAACTAACTTTTCTCTAAAGTTATGCTTCCGCCTCTATCAGTATTATGCTAAGTGATTATTCAGGCTCAAAGCTAAACAAATGTATACCTGTTAAATCGTGTGAACACCGCAATACTACACTCTAGTTACTTTCGTTTACGTTCTTAAACGCACAGTAAGATTACAATATCGCAAATACGCCATGTAGATGTCCGTTCAACGTTCGCGTTCAATATTTATGCTATGATTACTTGGAACATGGAAGCAACATGTCAATGTTTCTTTTTTTTTTTATTATTTCTCTTATGTAGAACACTCAAACGATATTAATTGCATAGTATGATAAGGAGCTCAGTCTGAATGATACTTCAGGCATCATACAAGAGGAATCACCGAAGAAGCGGGAGGTCGGAAAGAACTACCCCGCGACTGACAATGAGAGGCGAGACGCTTTTGTGACTGCATCATTTAACTCTATATCTGCTCATTCAGATCGAAATAATTAAGTCTCTCTCTCTTAGCCATAGCCCGTGTGTTATACATTAGAGCTGAAGTAGTAGTTAACAAACGGAAACATTCGAGAAGAAAACGCGCCGACAGTGGTGCCTCAAACTAAAGTGCGAGCAACTTCCCTGCGTATCTTTTAGCTGGAACGCACCGTTTAGAGAAGTACCTTGCGCACGACTATATAAAAGGGGTTTCTGTGGAGAGCCCTCTCCTCAACTTGGCGACTTATGTCTTCGCAATGTCCATTGGTGAACCTGGATGAGGCGCGGCGACGGGGTTCACCGTAGGATTGGGAGCGATGATCGGTGGTCCACCAGGACTCACGATAGTTGGCGGAATCGCCGGTTTGACGAAACGATCCGAAGTCCGTCTGCTGGATGGTGCCACGATGTGTCCCTGTTTCAGTAAACATTTACGAACACGAATAAAGATGAAGAAATCGTTTCCCAGAAATGCCAAAGAGCATTTTCCTATAATTATTGAATGTAATCGTCGAGCAATGCTAGATATTAACTAGAAGAAAAATTGATTTATGGTAAGAATTCTTCTTTAAAGCGAGATTTCTGATAAAAAATATCCTTTAGGAGAAAGAAATATCTCGCGCATCACATCTAACAAATAATCAATTAATTTCCAACATTGAGCAGTTCTGTAATAATTTACCCCTGAAGGAGGCGACGAGCTCGCAAATGGAGAGGCAGTCGGCTGACCACAAGCATAGCATCGGTTTGCATTGAAGCCCTCTCTGGATGTGGAACCTAGCACGTTAACACCTAATAATAAAACTCGCATTCACATGAATCCGCTAAACACGAAACATGCATTCCGAGAAAACGTCAATTATATTATTTTAGATTTTGTGCTGTTATATATTCATGGTATAAAAATATAAGGTATTTCATTTCCAAGGATGCGCAGTTGTCTTCAACATGGCGACTGCTCTTTGACCAATCAAAGCGTTGTCCTAAATTTAGGATAAGCATTTGATTGGTTATTCTGATTTAGGACAAATATTTGATTGGTTGCCCTGATTTAGTCTACCGGCTATTATGCGCAATTAAATACTTTATATTCTTATACTATGGTTATATCTCTTTAAAAGTTCTATTTATTTAAATATTTTCTATCTATAAGTCTTGTTAAGCTTACCAGGACTTAATGGCCTTGAAGAACTAGGCGAGGGATTATAGGGCACAGGACTGGATACTGTGCGGGTTCTTATGTTCCCTCCAGACATCACAATTTCGTTGTAGTGTCGTTCCTCTTCCATCTCCAAGCTGCGAAAATCATGTCTGTGAGATTAGGAACAATAAATTTCGAGTCTAAGATTCAGTTATGCCAAATTTATAGTTTAACATAATTTACAGTTTAAGATAATAAAAATAATTTTAAGATATTATATTAATGAGCAGTTTGTAGAATTTAACTCTGACCTGGACTCAGACTCCGAGAGGTGTCTGCACAATGCTTCACGACGCTCCACCTCGAGCTGCAGCTTTCTCTGCAGTCTCAAATTCTCCTCGCGTATTTGCTTCTCTTCGTTAACGTATCGCTTCATTTTTTCCGTATCTAAAAACGATCAATGACAAACTTTAGGAGACTGAATTCGATAAAGTTTTCGTTGCAGATCGAAAACAAAAAAGCGTCTTTAAAATTATATTTGAAGATGAATTTGAAAATGTATTTACATCGAAGTATTATTAAAAGAATAAGGTTACTTAAGGTTAAAGCGATTTTCGTATATGATTAATTCGTATAAATTTACGATCAAATATTTAAAAAGGTTGTTAACGTCAATGTAAGCAGTAAATATTATATTTTTAGAGAAAAATTATTCTACGTTCAATAAATCATAAATTGTAAATTTAAAAAAAATATTAAAAAAATATTTATGTGCCAATAATGAGTTTGCAGACTATTTCGTATTAAATTATCAGTAGTTTTATTTAATTTATTATTAATGATCCTTACGTTCTTGCTGTGAAATCAGCAAAGTGTGCTTTAATCGAGCGACCTCGCTTCTCAGAGTTTGAATGTGCGTGCTCAAGTTTGTGGCGGTGTCGCCATTGTTGATCTCTCTAGGTGAAGTAGGATCAGAAACAGGCTGATCCAACTTGATTTGCAGCATCCTTTTCTCAGCCTCGAGCTTGTCCATTCGCTTCCACAGCTTGTTCACTAATGCCTCCTGTTCCTGCTCCAGAGTGTTCTCCAGTTCGACCTTCTCGCGTCGCAGCTGCTCCAGGTTGCTCTGCTTGGCCAATGTCTCTGCCTCCAGCTTCTCAATCTTCCTCATCAGCTTGTTCACCAAGCATTCTTGTTCCTGCTCTAATGTCTGTTCAAGTTTGCACTTCTCCTGTCGCAATTGGTTCAGCTTTCGTGATAAGTCGTTGGTGAGACACTCCTCCTCTTGTTCGTAATGATGAGCCAGAGTTTCCTTTTCCTTCTTCAAAGCTTGGATCTTCTTCAGCAAGGTGTTGCTTATGAATTCCTCTTCTTGCTCAGCCTTTGCTTGCTACAAATACAGAGAATCCCAAACGTAAAATGTACTCACTCTTGCTTTTTGCAAATATAGAATAAAATAGAAACAGCTAGTGTCTTAATTAATATTCAAACTTGTTCCATAAATTATCACCAGTAGGATATAATACTACTAAGCAATAATAAGATTTTTTTATTCGGACCAACAAGAAGTAAACACTAAGTATAAGCGTATTCAGGCCTATGACGGTCAAAGCTAGATCTTTTTTGCCTAAATAATTCCCAGTGAATTATCTATATCCTATATATGTA
>NW_017300051.1:59416-61275 GCF_001594075.2 Trachymyrmex cornetzi | reverse complement strand
AATAAATTTGTTTAAGGTTTTCAGCACATTGTCAATTTAGTTTAACTTGTGATATTATTGCAGAAGTTTAATTGCGTTAGATAAAGTCTGGAAAAATTTCGGCGAGCAGTTTGAATAACCACAAAAATATGATATATATGCATGTACATATATAGGATATAGATAATTCACTGGGAATTATTTAGGCAAAAAAGATCTAGCTTTGACCGTCATAGGCCTGAATACTTAGTACTACTTATACTTAGTACTACTAAGGTTGTATTTCCTTACACACTAAGTACTCATGAGGTACTCACAAAGTCCTGTTCTTTTTTACTAAATTGCAATAAAAAGTGTTCTTTTAGTTAAACTTCTTGTACAGTTTATCTTTCGTTTTTTTCTTTTTAATGTGAAAAAAGAGGAAAGCTGAACCTTGCAAGGAGTTCAGCTAATAGAAATAGGCCTAATGTTTGTATCAGATTAAAAATTGAGACTCAGGTCAGTATTCATAGTCAGTTCTTATATTCAGGACTGTCTTAAGTTCTGTCTTGAGGTGTCACGAACCAATCAAAGGGCCGCATTAGTATAATTAAGATATTACTTAAGATGGTCTTGAAATAGGAATTGACTATAAATACCAGCCTGAGACTGAATTTAACAAATTATAAGAAAGAAAACCAATATCAAATTCCATAAATTTTGCTTTGATCAAATTCTATCTTTATTTTAACAGGTTCATCCTTTTTAACTGAGATTCTGGCATAGTTTACCTTTTCCCTATTTTTCTCCAACATGAAGAAAAGAAGAAAGTTGAACCTTGCAAGTTCAGCTAATACCAGTTTCCCCCAATATGAAGTTAAACTTCAATCTTAGTTCAACTTACTCTTCATCTTTTCCCAGTTCTAAGAACTAGAAAAAGATAAAAAATACGTTGAACCGAGATTAAATTTAATCTACATCGGTTGAAAGTAACATAAAAAGAACAAGCCTAATCTCTAGTCTGATACAAGCTTAAAGAAACTGAGAAACAAGAAAGAATCGATTCTCACAATGATTACAGACGCCTGACGCAGACCGCGGTTCTCCTCCTGCAGGGCCTTCACCCGCAGCTTGTACGTCTCGAGCTCGACCTTGAGGACGCGGTTGTGCTGCTGCAGGGATTCGATGCGCTTCTGCAGCTGCTCGCGCGTGATCGGCGACGGCGGCATCATAATCGGTCCGCCGTCGATCGAGCTAGAATCGCTCTCGGATGCGCTATCGCGATCGGCCATGTTCTCCTTGCAGGTAAACGATAACGACGACGATCACGACGACGACAAGGACGATGAGGGTACGCCGGTTATCGCCGGCCGTAGTTCATCGCATGCGACTATTCGGGGACGGAGCACCCAGTATCGCCGGTGTGTCCACGAGCACGTGCCTTCGAATTCCACTGTTCACCGATCGCTGGAAGAATACGCGGGAGTAACAGGGAGTAAGTAGTGCGATTACCGTGGCGTGATTATCGCGCGGCGGACATGTGCTTCCGTACGTAAGGAATGTACCGCAGAAACGGTATCAGCTGTTTGCGCCACACTCGCTCGCCGACTATTTTTGCGACCGCGAAAGTGGCGCGGCGTTCCGTCTTTCGTGACTCGTCGTGCGTCGTGATTCGCGGCCGACCGAAGAGACATCTGTGGTCCGTTTTCTGTTTTCTGCACTAAACTGCACTAGCACTCTCTTTCTCACTTTCAATAAATATCAAACATATATCTATCTCACTTCAAGTTCCAAAAGTGTATAGTAGTTCAGCCATAGAAAACAGACCCATTGCTGGATTCACTCTGCATCCGAGGCGTCGTCTACAATACACGGAGTAAGAAGTAAGAGTAAGAAATTGA
>NW_017300051.1:57181-59013 GCF_001594075.2 Trachymyrmex cornetzi | reverse complement strand
AGACTACAAAGCTCCTAAGCACTGGTCGCTGTGATTGGTGGTGTCCAATCGAGACGTGGTCAATCGGGATCATCCCGAACAAGTCGGAATGGTTTTTCTAATTGGAATTATTTCGTTTTCCTTAGAAAATACAGTAGAAATTCATTAAGAAATAATTCCGATTTAAAAAAATGCCTTGGGGATCGATTGTATTTTGAAATGAGATGAAAATAGTTGCGTTCAGAGCAGAGAAAGCAACTTTGTAACTGTTATAAAATTCTGCAATATAATTGGTTTATATTGCAGAGTCGCGTAAAAATGGCCGAAGTGCATATAGGCCGGTATTCATAGGCTGCTTTCCTTTTAGAAGATACAGTCGGCACACTTGACACAAATCAACACATGTCGCTTTGCATTTACAATTTTGTTCAAACTCAATCGACACACTTCGCCTCTGCTCGGGAGGAGAGTCAGAGACTACGTTTACACGGCTCGATTTACGCCGAAGTTATAACATCCATGTTATGAAACTGGCCAATCATAGTTATTCCTCTGAAGAATGAAATGACTGTGATTGGGCAGTTACATAACATCGATGTTATAACTTCGGCGTAAAGCGTGCTGTGTAAACGTAGTAAATGTGTGTTTCGAGTCTGTTCAAGTGTGATTTTGATGAATTAAATGATATTAGAACGCATCTGCAAACTAATTTCCATCATTTTGTTCTGTTTTCAATATCTGGAGACACAGTAGTGTCTTAAAGAAATAATAAAAATTAATATATGAATATTCATATATAAAAATGTATGATTTTCGATTTCTTTACAGTTTCTCGAGTTTACGTATTAAACACTGCATTGTTGTTAATTTTCCTTCAAATATTATATTATTATTTTTATATATTTTGTTTAAAAAGTAATAAAAATAATAGTAAACTTTATTTTTAAAATATATTCTATATATCTGATAAAAATTTTAATATACAATATTTATAAATACCCGTAAAGTTTTTAAAAATAATTTTGAAAAGTTTGTAACTTGTAAGATGTTAAATCTTTTTTTGGAATACTTCTATCAATGAACAAAGTATGTACCTTTACTCGAAAATATGTACATCATTCCTCGCAATAATCGGATCTCGTGTGTCCGTTAAGGTCATAATTCAAATCTTTTAAGGTTAGATATTAAAAGTTTGTACACACGATACACACACTAGAGTCCCTAGAGTAGAGAGTCTGGACATACAGCGGAAGTGCTCTCAAAATGGAGGAATATGTGTGTGCACTTTTGTGTGTATGTGTGTGTGTGTGTTTGGTTGGCTGTTGCGTCGTCATGCGTGTGAGTAACATGGTTTTTTTTTATTAATATCACATCAATTTGTGATGAGTAATAATAAGGGAGGATCCTGTTCGCCTACAGTTCTGATTGTACACACCACTCATATCTAACTGGTGCCTAGTAATTTTTCACTGTTTTGCCATTGAGATTATTTTATTTTTAAATTGGCCAATCAGCGATATATGTGTGCAATATGCGATGTGTGCAATATGCGATGTGTGCAATCGGAGCCCTCCCATTATTTGCAACGCTCGGAAAGTTTCCTAATCTTTTTTTGAGTAATAAATACAATAATGAGTAATATGTATTTTAAAAAATTGTATTGTAAATATATTTAAATACATGATGAACCAAGATGCGAGAAATGCAAGAAGTTCAATTAAAAACAATAAGTATTAAGCGGGGAGCACAGACTCTTGCATAACGCATAACACATGAGACATAAGAAATTGAATCAACCAGAGTTCTCTATTAAGCCAGCGGCACACGATGCTTTTTTTCCTGCTGGATTGCTT
>NW_017300051.1:56455-57066 GCF_001594075.2 Trachymyrmex cornetzi | reverse complement strand
CGGCAGCAAGCACGCAAATCCAGCTAGCAATCCAGCAGGAAAAAAAGCATCGTGTGCCGCTGGCTTTAGGTGGAAGGGAAAGAAACGGAGAAATTCGATTGGTACATATTCTTACGTGTTATGCGTTATGCAAGAGTGTGCTCCCCGCTTTATAGTTTACGTTATGAGTACTATTCTAATTTTCGTCCCATTCGCGCTCAGTGAATAAGGTTCCGTATTGGTGCTGCCATTGTGAGAGCACAAGTCACGTACACCAATCATGCGGATTCCCGTATGGGGTGGCACCCAGTTGGACACGGCTCAATTGGACACGAGCCACTCACAGCACTTGAGACTACAAAGCTCCTAAGCACCGATCGCTGTGATTGGTGGTGTCTAATCGAAACGTGGTCAATCGGGATCACCCCCCCGTATGTCCAGACTCTCTACTCTAGGGACTCTAATACACACTGCACATATCGCGTTCCATTTAAGTAAGGCAAACTGTGTTCGAGTGTGTTAAACGGGGAGCACAGACTCTTGCATAACGCATAAAGGTAAATTTTCACGAGCTGCTCTAACCGGCTATTTTAGCGACAAAAAGGATCACGTGATCAAAATGGACATTTGAT
>NW_017300051.1:54549-54861 GCF_001594075.2 Trachymyrmex cornetzi | reverse complement strand
AGTGTGTCGATTGAGTTTGAACAAAATTGTAAATGGAAAGCGACGTGTGTCGATTTGTGTCAAGTGTGTCGACTGTGTCTCCTAAAAGGAAAGCAGCCTGAGTGTTGAATAAAGATTAAATGATACTCATTGCGCTAACCGCTGCATAAACGAATGCACACGTTGAGTCCGCTGAACGCAGCCATTAACGTTTATTTCGGATGACGTAAAACAAAGGTAATTATTCAGTTTAGCTACCCCACCTCAAAAATCAATAAAAATAGGCTTATTCGATGCGTTTTTGCATGAAATGAAAGAATCTGGCAAAAAAAA
>NW_017300051.1:48357-53525 GCF_001594075.2 Trachymyrmex cornetzi | reverse complement strand
CTAAAATCTCGAACTTTAACGCTCAATATCTCGGCTCACAGGGCAGAGCGACACTTTTTTTTGCCAGATTCTTTCATTTCATGCAAAAACGCATCGAATAAGCCTATTTTTATTGATTTTTGAGGTGGGGTAGCTAAACTGAATAATTACCAAAACAAAAAATCGAATATGAAACAAAAAGACAAGATATAAAAAAGAGCAAAAAGCAAGAAACAGAAAACAAAAAGCGCATTGTAGAATAATAGGATTGTTCGGCATGCTTACACTTTTTACACTCAACATCTTTCTTTCTTTTCAGCGTCAAATATATATCTATCTCATTTTATGTGTAAAAGGTGTAAAAAAAGTGTAAGCAAGTCAAACAGACCAAAACATAACGAACTTCGGAAGAAACAGGAAACAAGTAGCAAGAAATGCAATTGTCGATAAAACGATTGCAAAGGGAGAAAAAGTAAGAGGTAAAAAGCAAGAAAAAGGAAAAAAACAAATAGCACATTTTGTAGAATAGACTTAATCCATCAGAAAATCAAGCATCGTGTGCCACCCGATTTACATTGGAACTGCCCTTGATTCTTGCATTCTGTGTGTATGAGCCATTATTCCCCTCCACATGCCATAGCGTGCTGCAACTGTTGCAGGTGAAAACGGCCGCGAATTGGCATCACTGTTTTTCCTTTCGTTGACTGTTGTACGAGAATATGGGTCCATGTGAGTCTGGTGCCAGTCAAGAGACAAAAAGACGTTTTTCATTGATTGAGAAATTGTAATTCGATATCAACAGTTCAAAAACATTGAGTTCTAATATCTTTTGGGTAAGCATCTAGTTCGTTTGTTATATTTTAATAATAACATATTTATTTGATTGTCTTTCACGATAAAAACAAAAGTTTAGGAACAAAAACGTGTCGCTCTGTTCTGTGAAATGAGACACTTGATGATCCAGATAGCTAAGTTTGGAGATAGGGACAGATTTTAAGCAGAGCATTCTACCAATTTGTTAGCGGAAAAACAAAATTTGACACGCAGAGTCTGTAATATCTGACGATGTTGGCAAAAATATAATAAAGTCGATTGATATATGCTATAGATACAGTAGACTGGCAGTGGAGTCTGAACAAAATTTGCAGCTTCTGCTCCGTTTCTGTCGCCAATCTGTTGTTTAGTCACATCACATATGAATATAGTTCTGTTGACAGAATCAAAGCAAAACGCGGCCACAGTTGATGTCAGTTTGCCGACATTTCTGATCTGGTGCCAGTTTGCCGACATTTTGCTAACATCGTTGTGCTTACTGGATACCAGCAGGAGATCGATTATATAATCTTTCCCCTAGCGCTAAACGTGGAAAGTTTCCATGTAGACTCCGGGTGATATTTCATTTGTGCGTTTTTGGCTGCGTTCCACTTAACGCTCGCAATGCTCGCGAGCATCATTTGTCCTTGTTTAACATTTGATAAACGACAAGGATGAAATGATTCCACGAGCGTTATGAGCGTTAAGTGGAACGCAGCCTTTGTCATACAACATATTTTTCAATCCTGTTGATTGGTTATAGGATAGAGAAATCCGAGGACCTCTGCACACATTTGTCGTACGACAAAAACGCACGAATGAAATAGCAGCACCCTCCATGAGATCTAACAAGGGACCATCTCGGTTTATACAAGTTAGTGAAAATCCTTGATATCAATAAAAGTTGACAGCATAAGATGTAAATTAAGGAAAAAGGCAATATAGGTCGTAGGTACCAAGAAATTTAGTGTTATACTGCATGGTAAAAGTTTTAGAATAACTAATATTTAAAAAAATACTGATTTATTTAAAAAAGTTTGAAACAAAAGTAATAGGGTTTTAAAAAAGTTATCAGATGATATTAATTTGACCTTGGAATGACCTTGGAAAGTGCTTTCAATATCGACATAAAAATCTTAAATCGAACTCCCAATTTTTTATAGCAATCTTTATAGCTGATGTTGAGACGTTTCCAGAATTCTGGTTACAAACCTTTTCTTCATAAGAACTTTCCGAGTTACAGCATTTGGAAGTTACTGTATCGCTGGCATTAGCATTATCCAAGGTGTACCGCATGGAGGTTGCGGTTCGATTTATACCCTTGTTGTGTGTATGTGTGTGTGTAAAGTAATAATAATAATTTAAAGTAGAGCTAAGGAAAAAAAAGGAAGCAGAAGATACAAGACGAACGATATTATATTAGTCGTGGCGTAATAGGGTAGAATTTGCGCGTCGCGTGAAACTAAAAATGCTATCGTCAGAAATATGTACATATATGTATATGTATGTAAGCGCACGAACGCGCGTGATGCTAATGTCGGCGATACTGTAACTTTCAAATTCCATAACTCGAAAAGTTCTTATGTATGAAGAAAAGATTTGTAACCAATGTTCTAGAAATGTTTCAACGTTAGCTATAAAGATATGCTATGAAAAAATAGGGAGGTTCGCTTAAGATTTTTGCGTTGACTTTGAAAGTACTTTTCAAGGTCATTCTAAGGTCAAATTAATATCATCTGATAACTTTTTTAAAACCCTATTACTTTTGTTTCAAACATTTTTTAGATAGATCAATATATTTTGAGATATTAGCCGTTCTATAACTTTTACTATGCACTATAACACTAAATTTCTTGGTATCTCCCAGTGAGAAATGATAATGGAATCGACATCGAATCGATGTCGATTCGATATCGATTTCGTTGTCATTTCTCACTGGGCTGCGACTTGTACGCTCTTGCTTTCTTTCTTAATTTACATCTTATGCTGCCAACTTTTACTGATATCAAGGATCTTCACTAATTTGTTATACAACCGAAATGGTCCTTTGTGAGTAGCTAGTAGTAGAGTTACTCTAGTGAGAGTCGAGACACAAAACCGGAAGGACGCCATGTTTCAGTCTTATCCGAAATGGCAAATAATTCTTATTTTGCTTTAAGAAATGACACCTGTCCTCGGAAAAATAAGAAGGGGGTCAATACGGCTAAAATTAGATTGGCGATAATTATTTTAAGATAATTATCTTAGACCGAAGTGAAAAAACATCCGCCCCGGCGTCACCATCTTGACAAACATGGTACTACACCTATAAAAATTGCTCTTACTCTGGTGAAAATTTTTCTCAGAATTTTTCATATAATTTTTCAGAATTTCTATATAATTTTATATAGAAATAAAAAAAAATTTAACTTTCTCAAATTTTAACTTTTAAAAATTTAACTTTCTTAAATTTTAACTTTCTCACATTTTTATACGAATTGGAAAAAATTTAACTTTCTCAAATTTTAACTTTTAAAAATTTAACTTTCTCAAATTTTAACTTTCTCACATTTTTATACGAATTGGAACATTTCTCAGAAAATCTATATTTTTTTCTCAGAATTTTTCATATATGTTAATTATGAAATATCGTAAAATTTCCAAGATTTTTTGTAAGTTATTATAATTTCTGATGAAATGTTATAAAATCTAAAAAATTTTTTAAAAATTATGGGGTGAGAAATTTCAGAATATTTCAGAATTCACTTGTATGAAAAATTCTGAGAGAAGATGTAAACTTTCCGAATATTTTTAGTATTTCTGAAAAATGTTCCGATTTGTATAAAAATTATGAGAAAAATTTTCACCAGGGCACTTATTCACTAACCATTAACAAACTGAAACATAGCGGCACCAACCACGAAGAGGAACTGCTTATGTCTTGATTCTTACTAGAGTGAGGGCCTGCGCACAGTAGAACAAATATTAGGCCTGTTCTTTTTGGTTGAACTTTTGCACCAGTTCATCTTTCTTCCTTTTTTCTCCAAGAGAAAAGAAGAGGAAGAAAGATGAACTGGTGCAAAAGTTCAGCCAAAAAGAACAGGCCTAATAGGAACAAGAATAAATATTAAGATTTCAACCTACCAGATACTAGTTACATCGGAATACACAGTTTCTGATAGATTGAAATCTTAATATTTATTCCTATTCCTAATATTTCCTTCATTGTGCGTAGGTCCTAACTCTAGCGAATACTAGCAATCATATAATTTTTTTCCACTCTAAAGAAAAAGTTACATGATTGCTACCCTGTTTGTGTTGCTTGAATCTTTAAAAATATTAGATCTGTTCTTTTTAGCTAAAGTTTCTTGCACGATTCGGCTTTCTTTTCTCTTGATGTTGCGTTGGAGAGAAAAAGAGAAAAGATGAACCGTGCAAGAAGTTCAGTTAAAAAGAACAGGCCTGTTTACACTTAAAATGAGATAGATATATTTTGAATGTTGAAAAGAGAGAAAGCGAAGGTGTTGAGTACAAAAAGTGCAAACAACATGAACAGATCCAATGTATTGAAATGTAAAAATGACAAAAGTGAAGAAACTTATTAGAATATTTAAGGCCTTTTCGCGTTGCTTGAAATCTCCAAAAATTGTTCGCACTTAAAATGAGATAAATATATATTCGGATATTAAAGGGAAAGAAAACAAAGATGCTTAGAGCAAAAAGTGCAAGCAACGCGAACAAATCTACAATTTCACTGATCTACACTTAAATATAAATTTACTCTTATAATTTTCACCTCTTTTCAAAATATACAAACGACCCCCTGAATATATACTTATCTCATTTTAAGCTGAGTTGGTAAAAATCATGTTTTTAACATGTTTCAAAATTTTAAAACATGTTTTTTATAATACATGTTTAAACATGTATGAAGCATTAAAAATATGTTTAAAAAAACAATGTTTTGTTCTTAAAAAAGAACAAATCTTTTGCTAATTTCGATTTTAAGTGCAATTTGTTTTAACTTTTTTTTGTGCCTATTGTACTTGGGCAATATTGAAAATTTGACTGTTTTAACTTAAAATTCTCATATTTCCAAAACTACTCCTATACTTAAAAAATTTTGCTCTTAAATTTTGTTTTGTTACAATTTGTTCTTTATCTTTCTTATCTTTGTATTTATTTATATTTTGAAATTTTTGTATTAAAATTTTTAATTCGAATGCGTATTTTAAATGAAAAATCTTTTTTTATTTAAGGGGATGCTGGAGGGACCCAATTATCGATATTGCAGTTTGATCAAAATTTCCGAATTGACTAAATGGAATAAAAAATCCTTTTACAGGATTAAAGTAAATGCAAAATCCTGACGTGGTGTAGTGGATTTTATACTAAAA
>NW_017300051.1:36975-48197 GCF_001594075.2 Trachymyrmex cornetzi | reverse complement strand
AATGTCGATAATTGGGTCCCTCCCAGCATCCTCTTAATTGAATTTATTTGGGTAAAAAAACCGCATTTTCTATTTAGAATTTTAAATTGAACATTACTCACGATTTGCCTTTAAAAACTGAATTTATTTTTTGATTGAAAGGGATAGAAAATGTGCTTCATGCAATTTCTATAAATGAGTAAAAAAACCTTAAGTATTGAGATTAATTCAAATTTTCAGAAGTATGCATTCGCGAACGTTGAAATAAATCTTTTTCAACCCATTTTAATTGACTTTTTGTTTTCTGAAACGCTCAACTTAAGATTTTTCTGAGATTAATGTTCCATTATAGCATTATTTGGCATACAATTCGATTAAAATTTCGAAGGTTACAAATTAGGCGAAAAAAAACTTGTATTTTTGGAGCAACTCTTTGTAGTAGACTTTGCTCAAAATCTGTCTTTTCAAGTTTGGCCATCTGGTCTATTTAACTCAATTATAAAAACATTGTCTTTATGTTTAAATAACAGGAGAGCGGACGCCAATAAAGCTGCATGATCCTAAGGCATCAAGAAAATAAGCCTGATAAAGTGATCTTATATCTCCCCATCGACTGCATATCGGATACATCAGAGGAAAATCCTAGAATTCGTTTCTGCAAAGGAAAGGAAGCTGAATTTATAACTGAAGGAACCTTTCGGGGGACCTGTGGCTTGAAAGTTTTTGAGGAACGCTTTCGCTGCTGATGCGGATTTGCAACATAGTTGACAGTTTGAACTCCTAAGCGAACACCAGAGACATAGCGATTTCTCATCAGAGACGGCTATCTTTCTTTCTCTCTTTCTCGGAGTCGGACTCACGTTGGATAGTTTTTACATATTGTATTAAGTAAGAGACCCGCATCGTATACTTTAGATATAAGTACATCTACTAAGTGTTATAATAAGTATTTTCTCACAATTATTACACGATCAGTAGATGTTATTTATCAGTCATAAATGATATCTATTCTTCGGATTGTCTTGTCTTTATCGACCTCTGTTTGCTGATTTGATGGGCACATTATTCTTACAATAACGATTTATTAATGTTATTGTATTTCTCAATTTTTTCATTTTTTGATAATCGATATGGAATCGAGTGTTAAATTGACCAAGAAACCTAAGCGAACGTTTTCAGTAGCTTGGCTCTCGGATGTGCGGTATAAGTCGTGGATACGAGAAGTACTTTCTGATAATACCCTTTATCATTGCACTATATGCGATAAAAGTTTTTCGTGCGGTTCAACACATATCTCGAGGCACGCGGAGTCTGCGCATCATAAAAATAATAGTAATAAAGATTGTAGCGATGATGATAGTTTCTTAGAAAAAAAATGTCGTAGATCCGTATTTCAACAGAAATGGTTGGATAGAGCGGAATTTAAAAGCTGGTTACGCGAAGTGCCACACGATCCAAGTTTATTTTTTTGTTTAATGTGTGACAAATCTGCTGCTGGTGGTTTATCGCAAATCATTCGTCATTCAAAATCCAAAGCACATATAAATAAAGATAAAACTAATTCTATTGAAGTAAGTCAATCGAATAACGTCTTGCAATCGAATGACGACACACAGGCTACGCATAATCGGGCTACGCAAACTGAATTGCTTTCGTCGTTTGAAGAGCGTAAAAAATCTGCAGAAATTAGATTTGCCGCGTTCATTGCCGATAAAAATATTCCCCACCAAAATGCAAAAGAAATTCTTAGTTTCTTCCGACATGTAGGAGAAGATCCTAACGTATTGAAAGCCATGAGCATGGGTCGTACGAAATGTAAAAACATCATTACAAATGTTTTGTGCCCAATCGAGACGGAACGTGTGGTCAATAAAATTCAGAACACAAAGTTTACGATATTCATCAATGAAACGTCTGACAATGAGAAATGGATGACTTTTCTCGTTCGTTATGTTGATCCGGACACACTAGACATTCGATCACAACTAGTTAAACTAATTGACATTGATGCCAAAGATTCCAATGCGGAAAAATTGTTCCTTGCATTTAAATGCGAAATGTGGAAGTTACAGATATTGTTTTTAAATATTGTCGCCTTGTCGTGTGACAGTGCGTCTACCATGACAGGGAAACATTTATTATTCAAAGAGAAATTAGAAGAAGAATGCCCGCATTTGTTAACATTTTCCTGTCCCTGTTATGCTACCATGTTAGCAGCTCATGCTGCATGCAATGAAATACCCATAGCTTGCGAGGAATTTATTACAAAAATTGGCGATTATATTAACTGTAGTCCAAAATGTTCATCTGTTTTTTCTGAATTTTGTGAATATTTCCAAGAAAATAATAATAGACTGTCACGATTAAATGATACACGTTGGCGTTCTCACTACTTATGTGTAAAAAAACTTTTGGAATCTTGGGACACAATTAAACATTTTCTTAATCAAATATCTGTGAATGAGAAAACAAGAGCTGAAGAATGTCTGTTGTCTATGATGGATAATATAGAGTTAAAAGCTTATTTTCTGTTCTTAGAGTACACATTAAATTTCTTCAACAAATTCAATATATTTTTTCAAGCATTAGATACGAGAATACATATTTTGCAGCCCAAATCTTTCAACTTTTTTTTTCAAATCTGCCAAAATTTTTTAAAAGAGAAGCATTTAAAACCTTTCTCTAAAAATGTAGTATTATCTTTACAGGAAAATCAAAAAGGTCTGCATCAAATTATATTGGGATTAGAATGTGAAAAATATCTTCAGAAATTAATGGAGCATGGGCACGAAGACGAAGTTGAAACAATTCGAAAAAACTGCTTAAAGTTTTATGTAACTGCTGCAGAAAACATTCGTAAAACGTTGCCTGTGGACAATGTGTTTTTATCAAAATTACAAGTTTTTAAACCTTCCTTACATTTATTCAATAATGATAGAAAAACATCATTCGCCGATGTTTCTTTTGTAGCTCAAACAATTGGCGGTTTCGACGAAGACGGTTTAAAAAAGGAATGGGTTGCACTGTCATCAGATTTTACAACAAATGAGAAACAAAGTCTCTCTAAATTAAATTTCGACAATATGTGGAAAAAAATTTTACGATCTTCTTATCCAAATAATATGGCCAAATATCCAAATCTAATAAACATTCTAAATGCTATTCGATCACTTCCCAATTCTAACAGCGATCCGAAGACAATGGTTTCCATCGTGTATGATTTAACTTCGAAAAAACGCAACAAACTTTCAGCGGCTTCGGTTAATGCCATTTGCGTTTTTAAATCTGCATTGAAAGCAAGAGGAGAAACATCAATGAATATGACGATCGAAGAAAAACATTTGTCACTTATGTCGTCAGATAAATTATATGCTAGTGCTACTAAAGAGTCTGCGTTATGTGAGACTGTATTATAAATGACTACTGATATGCTTTCTAAGCGACACAGACGACACAGTGTAATACAATGAATCATTACATCCTTACCGTTTGTCAATGTTAAACAAAGATGAAATGATCACTGTGTCACACTGTGTCGCTTGCTGGAAAGCACGCATAATTGTTATAGTTGTATGTTGTAACTAGTATACATTAAGGAAATGTTTGTTACAAGCGCGTGAAATATACAACAAATGATATTAGATCATATATGAATAACACAATTACGAAAATTTACACACTCAAGACATAGTTATAATTACATCGCGTTATAACGGATCATTGTTATGCTGAGTACAATTTAAATGACTGAATTCTTATTTGGATAACCAGCTAAGTACAACAGACGATAATGAAGTTCTTAATTTCGGACAACAGTCTAACGATGATTCACTGACAGCATTCGCCTATTGTTTTATAACGTATCAATTTGACTCTTCAATAATTTTATTGTTGCACTGAAGAGGACCTATTTTTATGGTTGAAACGTCTGTAATTGGTGAGTGACATATAATATTATTTTTGATTACACACGTACAACTGTTGTCGGTTCTCATCTCACTTTATACTCCTTTATTGATTTAATCTTCGGAGCTTTTTTCAATTTTAATTGTTAATTTTTAATATTGTTAAAAATAGATCTAGCTAGGCCGAATGGGCGAATAAGACATTTTTCTACTTAATTGTGTTATTCCTGTATCGGTCTATTTATTCTTTTATACAGTTATTATTATTACTTATGTTAAGTGTTAGATTATTAAAATGTCTATAAAATATAAATATGTTTGTCGAATATAAATTTGTAAAAGTTATATACGATAGATTACTATTGAAGAATTTTTTTTTTATGAAATAAATTCTTTGCTCTTATTGTACATATACGTGATGTATATATGTAACGTAAGTTATATCAGGAAAGTAACGCGTTACTTGTAACGTCATTACAAGTAACGCGTTACTTATAACATCATTACCGTTTTCGTTACTTTTTTTCGATGACATTAGTTTTTTGTATTTGTAGCGGTAACGATGTTACGTTTTTACAGTAATGCTTTTTACAGTAACGAATTCAGCTGTTTTTATCGTTACTGTAATCCTTTATTATCTTTGTAATTATTTAATAGATCGCACTATTTTTAATTGACTAGAAATATTTTTTAATAAAAGTTTTTCTTATATTAAAATTGGCATGTCACGTTTTTTTGAAGCCTCTTTTCAAAGGGATGTTGGAGTACTCCGATTTCAATGTGGCTTCGTATTCGGGGGTTTTAGGGATCGCTCGTTCCGAAATCGTGATAAAAATTTCGAAATTTAAAATGGCTGAACCAATATGGCGGACGGAAATATTACCGAAATTTTAAATGTTCTTCGATTTCGGTGAAAATTTGTAAATTTTGAAATTCAAAATGGCTGAACCAATATGGCTGACGGAAATGTTACAGAAATCCTAAATGTTCTCCGATTTCGGAGAAAATTGGTATCATGAAGTTTTAGGGGTTGCTCGTTTCGAATTCGTGTTCAAAATTTGGAAATTCAAAATGGCTGAACCAATATGGCGGATGGAGATGTTATGGAAATCTAAAAGGTTCTTCAATTTTGATGAAATTTGATAGGAAGGTAGGGTTGTATTTAGGGAAATGTTGGTGGACGTAGTATGGAAGAAGGGGAAGGGGAACGAGAGTATGAAGTAAATGGAAGGAAGAATATGGAAGTTTTGGGAAAGATAGAAAAGGAGAGGGATAAGAAAAGGAAGGGAATGGGATGGTGGGATAGGGAATGTAGAGAAAAGGAGGGAGTAAGAAGGGTATTAAGGGAGTGGAGGAAAGATAATGGGGGAGGGGGGCAGGAATACAGGAAAGAAAAAAGGGAATATAAGGAGCTGTGTGAGGCAAAGAAAAAAAGGAGAATGAGAGATGGGAAAGGAAAGTGGAGGGAGCGAACAGTGAGAGGCGATGTGGGAAATAGTAAACAGGAAAAAGAAAAGATGAAAAGGGATAAATAAGGAGATAGGGATGAGGCAGTGGGAGGAATATTTCAAGGATTTGTTGGGGAGGGGGTGGAAGGGAGAGTGGTAAAGGGAGAAAGGGGAAGGGAGAGACAGGGGATGGAGAGGGAGCTAAGTAGAGAGGAGATGAGGAAGGTGACCAGAAACTTGAAGGATGGAAAGGCAATGGGGTTAGACGGGATTCCGAATAAGGTATGGAAATATTGGGGGGGAGGGGATGGAGGAATGGGTGTGGAGAGTGCGTAATGAGGTTTGGAAAGGGGGGGGGATGGCCAGAGGAATGGAAGGAGAGAGCGATGGTACCGGTTAGGAAAAAGGACAGGGAGAGGAGATAAGGGACTATAGGGGGGTGTCGATATAATGCCGTCATTATATAAGGTATACGGCAGCGTTGAGGGAGGAGGTGGAGGGGAAGAGGTTAATTTCACCGAATCAGACGGGTTTCAGAAAGGGGTTGAGGACGTTGGATAACATATATGTGTTGAATTTTCTAATAAATAGGCAGGTAAAGAAAAAAGGGGGAAAACTGATAGTTATATTTGTGGACTTGAAAGCGGCATTTGATTCGGTGGATAGGGGAATATTGATAGAAGCACTACGGCAGAGAGGGATAAGGGAAGGGCTGGTAGAAAAGGTGGGGGAGCTATAAAGAGAAACAAAGAGTAAAGTGAGAACAGGGGTGGGGGAATTAGGAGAAAGTTTTTGGAGGGTAAGACAGGGGTGACCACTGAGTCCGCTGTTATTCAATGTAATAACGGTGGACCTGGAGGAGGAGATGGGAAAGGTAAAATGGGGGGAGGTAAATTTGGGGGTTAGGAAGGTATATAGGTTGGCATACGCGGATGGCATAGTGTTACTAGCGGAGGGAAGCATGAGGAGCTAATACTGAGATTAGAGGGCTATGTGAACAGGAAGGGATTAAAATTGAATAAGGTAAAGACAAAAATAGTGAGATTTAGGAAGGGAAGGGAAAGGAGTAATAAGGTGGATTGGAGATGGAAAAGAAAGGGGATAGAGGAGGTAGGAAAATTTAAATATCTAAGTTATACGTTGCAGAAGAATGGCAGGAAGGAAGGGCATGTGAAGGAAAGGGTGGGGAAGGCAGCGGCATTGTTGGGACAAGTGTGGTGGAGGGAAGAAGAGATTTGGAAAGGACTGGAAAAAGAGAATTTGATTATTTAATGCATTAATTTGGGCGATAATGAGTTGAAATGGAGTGGAAATATGGGGATGGAAGGAGAAGGAGGGAGTGAAGAGGATAAAGGAAAGATATATTAGGTGTTAAACTTAATTCCTGCCGCTCGCTACTAGAGGGTGCTGGCCCCAACGCTGGCGAGTTTTGACGAAGTCATATGTCTTTTGTAGTTAAGACATCGCTGAAAGAGTGATTCAATCCTCACAGGTTAGATTTCTCGACGCCAAAGAGATTTTCCAATCGATTGAAAATGAATCGCGATAAGCTGTTTTTCCGACATGTGCTTCTTCACTACTTCGACCTCAAGAAAACCGCAGCTGAAGCGCATCGCTTATTATCCGAAGTGTATGGTGATGAAACTCCATCAGAAAGAACATGTAGAGTTTGGTTTGAACGCTTCCGAAACGGTGATTTTGATGTGAGAGACAAAGAACTTCCAGGACAGCCGAAAAAATTTGAAGATGTCGAGTTGCAAGAATTGCTTGATGAGAATCCAGCTCAAACGCTTTTAGAGTTGTCGAAACAGTTAAATTGTTTCGAAACAGTTAAATTGTTACTCCAAAGGCCGATTGAGTGACGAATTGATGCAAAAAAGATCATCCGTAGCCAACAATCGACGCAAAGTCATTTTGTTGCACGATAACGCTCGATCGCATGTCGCGAAAAGCGTGAAGCAGACACTTCGAGAGCTTGAATGGGAAGTTCTGCCGCACCCAGCGTACTCTTCAGACTTGGCACCGTCGGATTATCATCTCTTCCGATCGATGCAACACGCACTTACGGACACACACTTCTCCAGTTACAACGAAGTCCAAAAATGGGTGGATGAATGGATCGCCTCGAAAGATACCGCGTTCTACCGTCGTGGGATTGCCCTGTTGCCGGAGAGATGGGAAAAAATAGTAAAAAATGGAGGAAATTACTTTGACTAAGGTATTCATTTATCTTCCCTTCGAAACAAATCGATTTTCGAGACGAAAAAACGATGGGAATTAAGTTTAACACCTAATAATAAAATTCTTGCAATCAAGAACATCAACATTATTCCAATCGAAATCATGATTGTTCTCCAATCTGTGGTCAGTGATAACAGATCTAGAGGAAGTATTACCTCTGTGAAGTTGGCACCTCATTTTACAAAAAATGAAATTTTGATCACAGTTCCGAATGCACCCCGAAGAGTTCTGGAGTTCCTACCCAAAATTAAGAATAGTTCCGGCGAATTGATATAAAAAAAAAAATTAAAAATTTGGGGTGCTAACTTCACAAAACGCGGAACGAAAAATCGCGATATCTTCTAAACCATTAGTCCTAGCGCTTAAAATGATAATAACTTTCGGTAGAATTCTTGGGGTGCTATCCAGAACTGTCAACAGAATTACCGTAGTGTTGAAAATTTTTTTGTCCCTCAGATGTGAGAGAATCAGACATTGAAAAAATTGCGATATCTCTTAAACCGTTGGTCCTAGCGCTTCGAGCATTAATAACTTTCGTTAGAACTCGTGGAGTGCTACCCACAACTGTCATTAGAATTGCCAGAACTTTAAAAAAATTTTAACCCTTGGGTGTTAGAAATTTTTCGATGTGACAACGAAAAATTGCGATATTTTTTAAACCGTTGGTCCTAGCGCTTCGAGCAATAACTTTTGTTAGAACTCGTGGGGTACTACCCAGAACTGTCATAAGAAATGCCAAAATCGACATACTTTTTATCTGTATGAAAGATTTTCTATCGAACGTACTACAATTGTCGCCGTATTTTTTCTTTGCGCTAGTTTTCATGGACCCCACGTTTTTATGTGAATTTTTGTCGCTTGTGTGTGTTTGTGTGTGTCCTGCTCTCGGCGTTAACGCGGAATCAATGGCGTGGACGTGGCAGGAATCTGATCTCGTGTGTGTGTGTGTGTGTGCGCGTGTGTGTGTGCGTGCGTGCGTGCGCGTGTTTTTTTGCCGTGATCGAATGTGTCTGATGGATTGTGATTTCGGTTAATGTGATTGAAATCATTGATTGCTAACTAGTAAAGACAATTTTAACAAACTTTATATACTTAAAGTACAGAATTTGTTAAAAATGTTTTTAATAGTCTTTGTTTAGTTGCAATTCTATGTAGCTATCATTGTATATACGATTAAATGTGGTACTACTTCTTCATCACCTGATGCTATTTTGCGTTTAGTTATCATATCATATAGATACCATTGAGTGGTATCATATACGAATGCTGTATAATGCCCGTTATTTTTATCGCTGGCGTATTGATGGTATAATACTGCTCCAGCTGTAATATAATTTTTATCATCCATATTCAATTTTTTGGGTATTGATCCAAGTGCCGCACTCTTTTTCTCGATACCAATGGAAGTAGCATATTGTCCATCCGTAAAGATACTGCAATCTACAAGCAAATGCGATTGAAAAGTATACTTTTCGAGAACACTTTCGTGGCACTTCTTGCATGTTGAGGCTTTATCGTGATTAGTGTCCAGTATAGCGTTTCGCAGTGCCGAAAGACCGTTTTGTAAAATGATGTTAATATTAATACTTATCACTGGAATTTTTCGCAAATGTTCATGATTGCAACGCTGACACTTTTTATTTGTAATTAAACTCGGAAAATTTACAAATAAATGTTCCGCTAGATGCGCAACATTGCAATTGGCATTTAGATTCGTTACATTTGTTCGGTAAGGTGTAATTTCAAATATTGGTATACTATTAAGGATTTTCATGCGTTTTTGATAAATATTTCTTGTAATGTTAGTACTATTTATCATTGAAATATTTTTAGCGAAATTACAAAAATACGTTTTGATCATTAATAGTATAAGTTTCGTTGATTACTACTGCGTTGGTTATTATTTGCGTTAACGAATCAAATGCACATGTTTCGCGAACCACGATAAAATTATCATCGCATTGGGATGCTTTAAGCAAGCTGCCGTTTTTTAATACCGGCAGAGTAATCCGTTCTAAGGTCTTCATATTGTCCCAATCTGGACAATCGTCAAGGTAAGTTTTTTATTTAATTTTCGTTTTTTAGTTACTTTTGCATCAATTTCATCGACATTCGATTCTCTTTTAACGGTTAAACCTCGCCAATACTCTACGACATCCCACATATTTCCTTTACTATTCTTTGTATCCTGTTCTTTGCATGCTGTACTTTCGTTGGCCAACGCTAATAAAGTCTTACCTTTAACTTACCTAAAGTCTTACCTTAACCCCTTTTAAAGTCTTACCTTGCAAGAAATCGATATGCTTGACGATGAATTTATCCATTCGCATTGGTAATTCGTCTTTAAGGAGGTTGTAAGGGCATAAAACACATATATTAATATTTTCGCTTTAAACAAACTACATACATGTGAAAGTTGTGTTCATAACATTCTGGTTTTATTAAGCAACACATTTTTATAGGTTACTTATTTTATTTGTTATTAGTTTTATATATATATATATTGTTATAAACAAAAATTGTTAAAATAATAAGAAAAATCTAAATGTTTTTATATACATATATTAAGTACTAAACATAACTTATGCAAAGTTTCATTGAGATTCACCATTAGTTTATAACAAATAACAAATTTTATTTATTTATTGAACAATTAATGTCTGCATCTCAAGATAACTTTACAAAAATATTGTTGAATTCCTAGAGTATTTATATAAAAAATTGAGATTTTTATCATTATTTTATAATACATTTTCATATATTTATATTAGAGTACAAATTAAAAAAATATTACTACTTATTTAAATAACTTTTGATCCAGATGGTCATTGTTTCTATTTTTTTGTATTATTATTAAATTAAATTTAGAATAGTCTGTAATTTTTTCTAGTAGTTCTTAACATATTGCATTTGCCTTACAACCTCCTTAAATAACCTGTGTTTCAGGTCTGCGAATGAAGCTTCGACAGCTGAGGACGTAGCCACTATTTTATCACAACGAAAGTGAGAGCGCGCCATACCTGTCCACAAAGGTAAGTAGAAAATTAGATTTTTTAATTTTAATGCAAGTTGTGAATTATAGAACGCATTTACTACAGAACCTGAGACAGATTTCGCTGCAATAGCCTCTGCTGATTCATAAATGGATTTCGCCCATTCCATCCATCCATTGGGATTTTCATTGAAATTGTCCAAAAGTGTTTCCTCATAGATCTCTTCCTCATAAGTAGGATCTTCAATCGATGATACTTTGATAACATCATTCACCGATCTTAAATGATGTTCTGAAAGAAGAAGATCAGAATTCTCGTCACTGGCTATGTCTTCACATCGAAAAATTTCTAACACCCGAGGGTTAAAATTTTTTTTAAATTCTGGCAATTCTAATGACAGTTCTGGGTAGCACCCCACGAATTTTAACGAAAGTTATTAATGCTCGAAGCGCTAGGACCAACGGTTTAAGAGATATCGCAATTTTTTCAATGTCTGATTCTCTCACATCTGAGGGACAAACAATTTTTTAACACTACGGTAATTCTGTTGACAGTTCTGGATAGCACCCCAAGAGTTCTATCGAAAGTTATTATCATTTTAAGCGCTAGGACTAATGGTTTAGAAGATATCGCGATTTTTCGTTCCGCGTTTTGTG
>NW_017300051.1:33067-36955 GCF_001594075.2 Trachymyrmex cornetzi | reverse complement strand
TTTTTTTTTTTATATCAATTCGCCGGAACTATTCTTAATTTTGGGTAGGAACTCCAGAACTCTTCGGGGTGCATTCGGAACTGTGATCAAAATTTCATTTTTTGTAAAATGAGGTGCCAACTTCACAGAGGTCCATCGTATTCCATCGTATGTTACTCCGGCGTTTGTTAATTCTGATTTTTAATTTTCTCTTAGTCTGATCAACATAAGTTGCGTCACAATTGCATTTTATTCTATAAACCACGTTCTTTTTTATTTCTTGTGGAATAATTTTATCAAAGTTTATTTTTATGAACTTTGATAAAATTGTTCAATTTATTAACGCAAAAAAAGGATGCTTTGTAATTTATACCATTAACAGTACTTTTGAATCTATCAGAAAAACCCTTTATATAAGGAATTGTAAACCAATTAATCTCTTGTTTCTTAAGAAATTGTCATTATTTCTATTATGTTGTCTAGGTTTACATATTATTGAGTTAATTCTTTTTCTGATATTCTCAAAAATAAATTTTAATGGAAAGTCATTAAGTAATAGTGTATCAATAATAAATTTTTCATATGAAAATCTGGATGTGAAAGTAAAAAAGCTTTATCGACTAAACCATAGATTATACCTATTTTCTGTGACATGAGGTGCTGAGACAAATAATTCAAAATTCTACCTGAATGGTTATATACTTGATTAATTTTGTAAGTTTTATCAAACATAAGGAGTCGTTAATTCAATTAATTTGTTGATATTTTATTCTTTGATAATCTCAATAAACTTAATTGTTTTATCAGAACATAGGATGGTCTACCTGCTTTACTTAAAAAGAATGTTGTATATAGGATTAACTGCCAAAATTGTGATGCCTTTTATGTTGGCCAAATAAAACGTACTTTAAAGACTAGAATCACCGAACACAAAAATGACATTCGTAAGAGAGGTGGCATTCTATCTGTAGTTAGCGAATATCGTATTAATTTTGATCATGAATTTGACTGGGATAGTGTTGATATAGTTGATTCGGAGAGATGGCTACGTCAAACAGCCAATCAATTATTTCAATAAATTTTACCGTAGCATCGCAGTCTTGAAATTCTTTTAAACCAACTTTTTTCAAAAATTTTATCGCATTAGCTACAGAAGCACTTAAAGTATGAGCAGCATATCGGACTTTCATTTTATTTTGCCACCACTCGACACACTGTGCATTTAATCTATTTTTAAATTTGAATGTTAATTGTTGCTGAACATTATGTAAATTTCTTATATAAGATCATTTTATTTGACCATCTACTGAATTAAAAATTCCATAATCGGCTAAAGCATTCCTACATAATTTTAACATGTGACATGCATCTAACAATATCCGTACGTTTTAATTCAGTGTTGTATGTGGAAAAGAGTTTTCAAGATCTGCGAAATTGTCTACAAAAATATTACATCCTAATTCTCTGAATACAGAGCAATTTACGCTGTCGCCATCACACGTTATTGAACGTACGCTTATTTGTACTTCTGCGGTTAAAATTAGAGCGGTTTCTATCAATTCCTTTAATATTGGAGCAGTTATAGAACGCTTGAAAAAATATGCAATGGGCCATTTCCATTTTCCGTTTAAACTGACTAATAAGAATACTAAAGCTTCCTTAGCTTCACTTTCATTTCTTTCTAATGTTATACCATTACCATAATCACAATATCCAACAAATTTATGTTCTTGTTCATCCCATATTATTTGCTGCCTGATAGCCATACTATCAAATACTAAATTACAGTCTCTGTCTTGCTCAGGAATATTTTTTAAACCGTCTAGCACCTGTCGTTGGAAACCGGGTGAGGCATTTACTGTTGAATTCCAATTTCTAATTGCAGATGGATGAGGTAATTTCAAGATTGTTCTATATAGAAAAAATAAAATATGAAAATTAACCGAAAATATTAATAAGTTTATACTCTTTTACAAAAAATAATTTTTTTAATTATTTTGAACCAAATCAAGTACTCGTTTTGTGAATTAAGATGAAATAAGTTTTTAGAAATACGCAAAAACAATAATTAAAAACTTCAAAGAAGTGTAGTATAAAACATAACATAGATAAATATAGCAAAAAATTAATTAATAAAGAACTAATTAATCGATTAATTAATTAAAAGTTATATGCAGCCAATCAGCGAAAATGTAATAAAGGTGAGTAATAAAACACACGCATCACACTAACTAAACCATAAAACATGGAATCAAACATTTCGTTTAGCCCAAAATATATGCAATTTGTATTACAAACATTAAAATTATTATGAGATTGGAAATAAGACCGTTTATGTTAGAAACATTACTTTAAATACAAAGCGCCACTACGGTCTAAATGTTAAGATGTTGAACTATATTTCATATATTCATATTAAATGAATTCATTTCAGAAATTATAATTGCGTACCGATATGGTTGTCGGACTTTCAATGTAATCAATCTGAAATATTAATAATCCTTCCTTTCCCAAATTTAAAAAACTATAATAAACTTATTGCGAAAAATATTATAATTTCTGAAATGAATTCATTTCATATGAATATATGTAATAGTTCAACATCTTAACATTTAGACTGTAGTATTTAAAGGCGCTTCGTATTTAAAATAATTAAAATTATAGGCATGCAAAAATTATAAGAAATAGAAATTACTGACCTACAAAATGCATAAGCTTTAGGAGAATGATAGTACAATGTAACAGCAAACTTTTTCACCTCCTCATCATATCGTCTTCCATGCACAGACTTACCCTGATTTTGTGTTTCATTGTTAATTAAAAAAAAATGATTTTTCAAAATCATGTTTTAAAATGTTATATGATGTTTTATTTAACATTTTTTTGATTTTAACTTGATCTAATAAATTTTTTACTTTATTATTTTTTCGTGTTACTTGTTTCCTTAATACTTTTAATTGTTTGTTTTTTGTAGCTAATTTTGTTGTTAATTTTGTTTTTTGTTCTTTAACGATACGTTTGAATATTGCTCCTTGATTTAGTAATTTTTCTTCTAAACGTTTCTCTAAACATTCTATTTTATATATTAATTCTTCATTTATTTTTTCTAACTGTTAGACTTTTAGTTTCAATATATCATTTTGCTCATATATTTCGCTTGTATTTGTATCATTTTGCTTATGTATTCTACTTATACTTATATCATTTACATCATTTTGCTCATGTATTTCACTTGCATTTATTTCGTTTGTTTCTATAAAAGTAAATAAGAATTATTAACAAAAATAAAAATAATACTATAATACATAGACATATGTAAAAACATACTGTGACCTAGTTTACAAATAGAATTTTGCATATTATTATTTTCTTCGAATTTCTGGACTTTGATTTTCAATACCTCATCTAATATATCTGAACTTTTCCGTTTTTTTATATCACTTATATTTATTACTTCTGTTTCTACAAAAATAAATAAGAATTATTAACAATGATGAAAATAATAATATTATATCATAGGCTCTATTCAACAAACTCAACAGTGGAGTGAGCGTATACCATATGGTACGTTCTTCTAAAAATCCGATTGGATAATCTAAAGACGAATTCACCAATAACAGCGAGCGCTTATGCAGCTGTTGAGTGTGGTGAATGCAGCCATAGATACACATAAAAACATACCTGTGTCTAGATTACATATGGAATTTTGTATTGCATAATGCGTCGTTTATCCTTGTTGCTCACCAAATGTTAAACAAGGACAATGGATGCATCATGCGCATCATGCGCGATACGGAACGCACCTTAGATTACATATGGAATTTTGTATTTCATTACTTTCTTCAGTTCCATGTTCAATTGTGTTTTTTTCAAATCTGTTATTTAATAAATCTGCTATTTAAAAAAAAA
>NW_017300051.1:32092-32795 GCF_001594075.2 Trachymyrmex cornetzi | reverse complement strand
TTTCGATGCAATTATTACTTAGACCGAAATGATAATAGTATCCTGGTGAAACGATGTTTGTATTAACCATTCTAGGAGTTCCTAATAAAGTGCGAGCATCCTTAGGCAATTCTGGATGTTTATATTGTATAAGAGATATTAATTCATTTAACGCGACATGAGTTATATTATTTTTAATTGTCCATTTTTGCAAACAAGGTATTATAGAACTTGGGAAATCATCTGCAGTTACAGGTTCAAAATTATTCACAAAATTAGTATGTTCTGTATAATCATCGGGATCATTATCTGAATTCCAATTACTAAAGCCTTCTGAATCACTATAATCATTATACTGAGGATTATCACTGTCTTCATAACTTAATTGATTACACAGGCCCACAAAAAAAAATGAACTTTAATGTCCATCGGCAAAACCATTGTATCCTTGTGTATTTTTTCCGCTGAATCCGAATCCGGCATCCGTTTAACCCCAGCACGTCAGGTTCAAGGGTATTTGAAGATCAAATCAGGGAAAACAGTAATAACCTATTCAAAATATCAACATTGTACGTTTTGGGGGTCGTTAAATCCGAATCCGAGGTCCATTGAGACCCTTGGCGTCAAGGTCATTGTAAGGTCAAACATGTATATTCTGCAAAAAATGAATTTTTAACCGCAGATTCTGAAAGAACAGACAATTTGACGTTCAGATATGATTGAT
>NW_017300051.1:28515-31916 GCF_001594075.2 Trachymyrmex cornetzi | reverse complement strand
CGAAGAATCTATAAATAATCTCGATTCTTCAGCTTGGTATAGATCTTTCTTCAGTTCGTCTATCAATCCCTTAACGTCGTGACAATATTTTGTCTTTGCATGCGACTTAGTGTTTCCTGAAAATGATTTTACCGAACTAATGGTAAACTTTATTCTTGTACCGTTATATACCAACATTACCGAACTAATTTTACTAAAATTTCGTCAATCCTTTTTCTCCGCGTATGTATTCAAAACAGTCTTCTTCCTTATTGAGAGCTTCGGCGAACTGCTGAATGGAACCAAGTTTGAGCGGGGTACCTACTTCATATTCTGGCTTAAAACCTTTAAACCACACGGAAAAAATTGACGGTTGGATTACTATTTAAATAGTAAAATGCGGACCAAACATCTTTTATACGTGGTGTTACTATTAAATGGTTGGTCTTATTATCTAAATATAATATAATTGTGATTGTTATTGATATATAATTGTGATGACTGACATTATTTCATCAGGTCTTGACTGTACTAAAATTTTTGGTAGGGTTGGCTCTTGATATACGGTACCCTGACTTCCTGATTAAGTTACTTTCGACTCGCGAAATCAAAACACTCTTATATGTACATTTTTTCGCGATATGACCAAAGGATTTTCATCCTGACGATATAGTCAAACTGGCCCCGGATTCAGAAACAGTGACCGTAAAAACATGGAAGTACAGTTTCTTCTTCAACTCTCGCATTTTTTCTTCGATTTGACCTTCAACTACCCTTGAACCTGACGTGCTGGGGTTAAACGGATGCCGGATTCGGATTCAGCGGAAAAAAATACATAAGGATACAATGGTTTTGCCGATGGACATTAAAGTTCATTTTTTTTGTGGGCCTGTGTAATTATTATATGTATATATTCATTTAGTTATAATATAATCATAATATTTAAAACAAATAAATAAAATTCAACAAATGTTAAAAATAAATCAAATTCGCAAGATTAAAATCCAATGCAAGTATTGGTGCAAAAATGTTCAATTATTAATTTAACATTGAATATAAAATACAAAATCATGTAGACATTTTGACCACCTTTTTGGTCTTCTTCATTCAAATTCGAGACTTAATTTAGCGCAAATAGTTCAATAGTTATAAAAGATATAAATCCAAGCTGATAACATCATGATATATTGCATATATACTGTATATTAATTATACAGTACATATATGTAAAATTTTTTTAATATACCTTGTATGTATTTACCTGTAACATTTTTAAATAAATTTTGAGTGGGTACTACATCCGGTTTTAAACGTAATCTTACTGTTGTATTGCTAAAATCTTCTGATTTAAAATGCCTACTACAAATTGTACTGCGTTGATCAGGTATCAAATTTTTTTGTCTAGTTGCTTCAATCCATTTTACTGCATTTACACTTTCTACATTTAGAAAACTAAAATATGAATGTAAATATACCATGCGTTTAATTGGTGATCTAAATCTGAATCAGTGGATAATCACTGATATTAGTGCCAAGTATGCCATTGGTAATCAATGAATGAAATATGAGATTTCTAATCTAACTAACCTTTATTATGTGATCTAACTAATCTTAATTTAATGCATAAATTCAATGAATATAGTATTAGAAGAAAGTAACATGTAAATATCAATATTTTAGGATATAATGCTCAAATCTTCTTTCTGTTTTAATTGAACTTCACTGATTATCCAGTGTCAAATATGTCACTGGTAATCAGTAAATAGTGGCACTGATATCAATGATTATCCACTGATTCATATTTAGTACACTATATTTAACATAAATTTAATCTAAATATGATTAACAAATTGCTTTCACTGTCGTGACTTTCGTATTTACGTCAAATATATATACGCACATAATTTCTTTTCATCTGTTGCTTTTTTTTAATTTACCTGAACAAATGAATCTTGCCTTTGTATTTATGTCGACCAATTCGACAATTAACTATTTTACAATGTTTCGTCATTATAATATTGTCGCAAAATACCACAAAATACAGATATTTAGGTTAGATTGCCGCCATCTATTTCATACATATATCTTCTATATACCCAAGAACCAATCACAGACAGTCTGGTCACATGATTTATCGGCATCTCTTTCTTGTACATAAGAGTTATATTCTGCGCATCCACTTCGCGCAGGCTCCAATTTTACATAAGGAAAAAAGTGGGAGTTAGCAGTCTAGTGTAATATATAGAAGTCTGTGGTCACTCCAGCATCCCCTTAAGTACGAATATTCCGTGTTGAGAAACCTGCTCTACAATGGCTGTGTTCCAAAATTGTTTGTCAGCGCTGGCAGTACTGCCAACACCGTTCCAAAAATCATCGTAGCACGCTGTGGCAGTGCTGCAAGAGGGTAAAGACGTCATTAATGTTGTCGTCATTTCCTACTGCGGCTGCTGCGGCTGTCGAGGTGAGGCAGCTACAGCACAAGATGGCGGAAAAGATGGAGCAGTTAATTTTAATCGATGCTGAGAGTAACACTGAGTATAAACTCAGTGTTTCTGTAGAAGATGCTAAGAAAGCAAGAAGTAGTGAGTAGATTTATAATTTTTTTGTAGTCTGCTTTTTGTAGTCACACTTATTTATTCTTATTTCGAATTCAAATACAAAAATTGACATAACCTATGTACAAGAGGAAATCAAAAAGTAAATTTATTTTATTCACATACAATAGGCGTTAACAAAATATGTACATTATTTCTCAATACAATCATTTAGCTTTGCATAAAATTTTGTTTAACAATCTATAAATCTGATTCCATCTATGAATAAACTGGTTTTTGACTATCCTCGAAACATCAATGGTATATACCGTTTCCTTAACTTCTTTAACTTCCTCATTACTATTACTATTATTCTGTATGCTTCTCTCCATATTTTTAGGTTACTTGTTTCTTTTCGCTGACGTCGCTATATGCTGACAGCACTGAAAATATCGTTCCAAAATGAAAGCTGCGTTTGCATGAAAAGCATGCTTATGAAATTGGAACACTATTGGTAGCATGCACTTATGACGACGTGCTCGCAGCGCTGACAAACAATTTTGGAACACAGCCAATGTGCAATTCTGTCATGCCGACCACGTGACGCGCGTGCCGCGAGAGCCAATCGAAGCACCTGTGAGGCGCGTGCCGCTGCGTTGTGACAAGATTTTAGGCAGAATAACTCCGCGTGGAGTTAATGAATCGTTTCCATATGTCATAATGATCATGTCGTTACTATCCTACGCAAGATTCAGGAAAATTAATTTAATCGAAACGCTTCAACGCCTATAATCCTTCGAAATAGGAATAAGCTATGCTCGTGCACCAATCACGACCCGCGATGCGCGTGTCGCTCGTCGTTCCGAACTCTTATGCCTCCGGCACACC
>NW_017300051.1:24148-28308 GCF_001594075.2 Trachymyrmex cornetzi | reverse complement strand
GTAAAGCTGTACACTTATTGGATATCGCGTGTCGCGCGCGACGAACATCGCGCTGGTGTGCCGGAGCCATTAGCGGGATTTCAGCCGTCCTGTCCGAAAATGTTATTGATTTTGAAGTTTCGCATTGCATTTTTATTTATTTACTATCTTTTGGCCATCGCGACCGCTTTAATTTACTCGAAATTGATAATAAACGCGAATTATTCGCGTTAGCGAGCGCCGACCAATCGAGAAGGAAGGAGCAACGCGGACCACGGAGAGAGGAGCGCGGACCGCGGAGAAGGACCCGAAACTTGATTTATTAATAACTTTGAAATTCTACTAATTAACGCGGAAATAATTCGATTTCTCAGTTTTAAATTAAATTCGCGTAAACCATACCGAGTTTTAGTCCGGTATGAATAATATTTCGGGGCGAAAAGTCCCATTTTCACAATTGTCACGTACGCCCAATTCTGAGAAATTCGCGCTCCCCCTTTCTCCCGACTCGCGAGCGCCACCGATTGACGCCCAATATAAACGAGGCAAAAACCGAGCCCGGCGTCATTTTTTCTGATCGACTTCAGTCAATCACGGCCGAATTGGCAAAGACCAGCTGGAATATCTCTAATAATAATATATAGCATTTTCAAGGAAGAATGTACGAATAATTCATTTTAAGCTACGATGACTCTTCCCCCTTATCCTTACTCGGGCTGACTGCGCTCGTAGGAGCTGCTCAGCTTTTCCGTATTTCTCAGACTAACTGCGCTCATAGGAACTGCTTAGTCTAACGTCCCCTCCTAGGCTAACTGCGCTCGTAGGAGCTGCTTAGCCCGTCCTTTCTCAGGATTGACTGCGCTCATGGAAGCTGCTCAATCCTTCCTTCCATTACTACCAGTTTTTGCAATAATTCTCTTTTCGCATATGAGCAACCGAACCGCGTTAGTAATACAATGAAGTACCTTTTTTGTTTTGATAGAATGGCCAAACGAGGATCCGCGTCAATGTAATCAGCGTGCCAACTAGTTCCGTATTAAAAAAATTCGAACTTTAATATGGCGTCAAATACTACTTTCATTCGATCCACTCCTCCATCTTCTCCCGAAGGGTATGAGGTGATGAAACGGCTCGCATTGCTGGGTACCATAATAAATTTTTTAATTAAATGAAAATTAATCGATTCGATATTTGTTATAATGTTAATCATTTATTAAACCACTAACGCTAATTTAGTGACCCATTTTAATTCAGTTAAATAATTTGCATTGCTCCATATTCATAACCTTAAATAATAAGCATTAATTTAAACTTTAAGTCAATATTAATTGATTTGTATAACAAGGAACCCTCATAGCATGCAATACGCCGGCGCTAGCGGTCTCATGGTTTGCCGCTCGACCTGAGACTCGCACGCATTCTGATCATACTTCCCCTACTCTAGTAAACACTCCGCCACTCATCCAATCTTGTGTCCTCCCTGCCGCCGCTCCGGACCGTTTCGCTCGCTCCCCACTCCGCATTCAGCAGCGACCCCAAAACGTGACGCAAGAATATTTAATTCATAATATTATTTTCTTGAATAACCACGACGGTGGCGGAATGACAAGATAATTGTAACAATTTAGTGGCATAGGTGGGGTGTTCAAGCAACAGTTTACAATCGCGAAAAATATTAGAAATTCGTTGCACCTCGCGTTGTATTATAATTGTAACAAATTTGGTGACAGCGGTGGGATATTACGCAAACCGCTGCATCTTAACTCAATAATTTGGACACGCGAAGGTATTTGCATTGTTACCCCTGTTAGAACGTAACAACTTAATAATTATATTTGATCATCAAGATAAATTATATAAAATACTCAAGCATGATGATAATGCTGTAAAAAGTTTTAACATTCTAGCAACCAATTTAAGCGTTCAATATAATTACTTAGATAGTTCAATATTATTATTTTTAAATCTGTATTTAACTAAATTTTTAGATACTTCAGCAGAATCGTTCTTTCTGTGCAATTAAATTAGCTGAAATCGTTTTATTACCATTTGTAATGTTTCCATAACTATTTTGTTTAGATCTCCTGTGTTGGGTGATATTTTTCGAATCAAATTTTGTCCTTTAAAGCCCATTTATGTGGTAAATTATTTGCAATTACCAACGTCGAACACTTTATAGAACGAGATAACTTTCGAAAGTAATAAGATTTTATATTTTATATAAAAAATGAGGAGGGTTAATAAAAGAGAATATTACTTAAAAAAATTGTGTTTGTTTGCAGGAGACATAAATGCGTGGCTCGAATCGAAGTTTGGTCGATTGCAATGCGATCCATATTTTTCTGAATATGTGGAACTCTTTAAACGTATGCTCTTAACAAAGGAACCAAAAGATGTGTTAGTAGAGCTTCTAAAAATCTTATTTAAAGTAATTCATATATCCCATTTAATATACAAACAAATTCTTATATGAAATAACTTATAATACACAGCACAGCGTCAGAAAGAAATACAGATCGAAGTATCCAATACGTTCTCTCACGTGCAAAGATGTTAGCTGTATTCGTGGCGCGTCAGATGTTTGGTGTCGATTAAGTGGGAATTAAATGCATCGACCAGCAACTTAAAGTTTATTTGAAGCAAATTAAAGAATGTTTAGAAATGAGCATGATTCCGCTTGGGCAACTTCGTGTTGGTTCTTACCTCGACCGGGCTATGCTTTTTAAGGCGATAACTAATAAAATATTCCTTCCAGCAGCTGTCGTACGTGAGGAATACGGCGTCTCGTGGATTAAAATAGCTATATCTCAAGTAATATACGTATATTACTTGCGTTAAAGTGGTATTTTTAAAAATATATTACGTTATTTGTGACTCAATGCGTATCTTGCAGATAGAAGACTCAAATGAAGGAAGATTACTCGATGCTTGTTTGGATAGAAATAATGAAGATTATGAAAAAAGGATTACGACCGAATTATTAGGCAAGTCAAATGTCTTCACATATCAGAACAGACATGAGAGAGAAAAAATTTCTCCTCGAGATTATCAATCGACGATTTACCCAACCAAGCGTATGAAACCGAATTTTGTCGTTGATTTGATGGATACACCGGGAGATTTGATCTCAATTGAAAGTCCTCGTTCAAAATTATATACTATTAAAAAAGTAACTTATAGCAAAACATATTGCTATTGAAAACTGATTTATTATTATAAGGTTTATAATATGACAACAATTTTTTAATAAAATAATATTTTGATTTTAATCAATCTTATAATATTTTTTTAGAAAGAAATCACAAAAAGTTTTTGGAAATTATTGAAATGTAATTTACACACAAAATTCTTGTCTTATATATTACATATCGTTATATATAATATATGTCAATTTTTTATATAACTATAGATAATTTTATATAGTTTTATATTTATATTTTTACTTACTGCACTCCATGGTTTGAATTTTGGATCGTCTTCCTGTTAGGATTATGAACTGCAAAATGCTGAGGATGGCTTGAACATAGCCGAAACGTTCATGTAATAGATAATTTTTTAATTATATGTATATAAGTACCGCACGAATTCTGCGTTTTTTTAGGCTCATTGTCCGTTATTTAGTTTTGTGTATTTTAATTAATTATCTCAAGAGCCCCCAATTGATTGATTTATTGGTTTATATTTTTTATATTTTATACTTATATATAATTATATAAGAAATATTTATTCCCGGATTGTGCGTAACTTAGGGATGTGCGATCTCGATCTGATCTTTTAATCGATTCGCCAGTATCCGATTTTAAGATAGATCGATTCATTTAACAAGAGATCGATCGTTCTTCGAAACGTAGGGGCGGATTCGGAAATTCAAGATATATTTTGATGTCATTTCATTCCTGTTGTTTATTGAATGTTGAACAAGGATAAAATAATATCTGGATACACTCAGGTGATGTTTCTTAATGCCGTTGGCAGCCTTGCCGACTGCCTACACTGCCTACATTTACATGTTACCAGTTAACATTAGGGCCTCTTTCACCAACTACGATTAACTTAATCGGTCGATTAGTCCATCGGAATTGACCAATCTCATTTGTCATTTTGTTTGACGATAGATGCGATTAGGCAATTCCATTGGACTAATCGGCCGATTAAGTTAATCCGTGAAAGAGACCCTTAAG
>NW_017300051.1:19155-23941 GCF_001594075.2 Trachymyrmex cornetzi | reverse complement strand
CTTTCGTTAAAACTAAACCTAGATTTGGCGCTGATTGGTTTCTACCACCGTTACAATGCAAACGTTTAGCTAAACTTATAACCTATGTGTCATAACATAAAGAAATTACTAAATCTCAGTAGTTGATTGGTCCAATATTGGTTCTAACAGTATTGTACGGCAACGTGCAGCATCGTGTTATGTGAATACTCGTGTAAGGAACATAACGTTACAAATTAAATTAAAAATGAACGTAGAAGACGTAATAAGTAATAAACAACGTGAACGTGCTGCGAATTTTCGGAGGCCGAGAAAATTATTTTAATAGATTTAGTAACTCATATTATAAAGATGTGTGTGTGTGATAGAAAATAAAAGATATGATATGATAACCTCTAAAGAGAAGGATAAATATTGGAAAATAATAGAACAAAAATTTAATAGTACGTCTTCTACTGAATTTTGAAATTCATCAATCGCTACATAGGAGATACTGCTTTATTTCTTAAAAAAGAATTATTTGTATTAATTAAAAATTTTAAATTGATGTATATTTCCTTTATTTAATTATACACCTTTATTACTTTAATGTAAATCTATCGTACAAGAGACAAACACGTTATACAAAATCTTTAAGTAAGAGAAGAAGAATAATAATAGAGAGGAAACTAGAACTCTAAAGAAAAACACTAAAAGTGCGCCTTAATGTTACACTCCGATTCGTTGTCCATTATTAACCAATCGGGAGAGTTCTTATACCTTTAGTCAGTGAACAGAAAAATAAACAACTAAAATACATCAGAAAGAAAACGAACTCTAATCAATCTTAGTCACTAGATTGCACGAGTCTATCGTTATTCATAACACTCCCACTCGAGAGACTCGAACCAAGTCCCAGTAAGTCTCTAAATCTGATGAAAACTCCCTTTGGAAGCGCCTTAGTCAATGGGTCGGCAAGCTACTCCTCCGTGGGTACATACTCCATAATTACTCGTCCATCCTCGATCTCATCCTTCACGAAATGGTATTTGTTATCTATGTGTTTTGTTCTTCGATGTTGTTCTGTGCTGGCGCTATACTTAATCATTCCTTGATTATCGCATCGAAGTATAACAGATTCTTCATCGCTTCTTTCAATGGGTGCTTGTAGTCGTCGCAGCCATTTTACTTCTTGTATTGCATTAGCTGCGGCTATGTATTCGCTCTCTAATGTAGAAAGTGCATTGACTACTTGTTTCCGTGATGTCCAGGTTACTGGTCCATTTCCGTACATCATTACGTAAGCGCTTGTGCTTTTCCAATCATCCTGATCACCGGCCCAGTCTGCGTCGCTATAGGCGATCAAGGAATTAAAATTATTTGTGCACGACCGGTGGCGATAAATGATTCCAACATCTGTCGTTTTCTTGAGGTAACGCAGGATTTTCTTCGCTGCTATCCAATGCTGTTCGCCCGGATTTGATTTAAAACGACTCAACATATTCACACCAAATGCAATATCTGGTCTTGTTAGGTTCACAAGAAACTGAAGACATCCCAAAAGTTCATTATATGGTTTATTCTTCATTCTTTTTTCTTCTTCATCTGTCACTGGGCACATTCCCCTTGAATACCGAACATTTGGGTCCATAGGTACCGACGAATTCTTAGCCTCATTCATCTTAAACCGATTCAATAGCTTACTAATATATTCTGTTTGATGTAATTTTAAAGTTCTTTCAGCTCTATTCCGTACAATTTCGAAACCAACGAAATATCTTGGTTCGTTTATTCTAATTTCAAAGGCATCCGTCAATTCTTTAAGGAAATCGTCAAGAGTAGACTTTGACTTGCTAATCACCAGTCCATCGTCGACATACAGTAGTAGGTAGATATCTTCGCCCTGGCGTCGACCAATGTATAGACAGTCGTCAGCAGGTGATGGCTCCATTTCGAAACTCTTCAGCAATGTATCAAATTTTCTATTCCAGCAGTTTGGACTCTGTTTCAGGCCATACAAACTCTTGTTCAATTTCACTAGACGCTCACTTTCTGGCCACGGTCCATCCGGCAGCAAAATCCATATATCCTCGCGCAGGTCACCATGCAGAAATGCCGTCTTTACATCAAATTGAATCATCTCTAAATCTTCCATTGCTACCTTCGCAAATAGAACGCGACATGTGTCATATCGCACCACAGGAGCATAAGTATCTTCATAGTCTATCCCTTTTCGCTGTGTGAACCCACGAGCAATCAATCTTGCTTTAAAACGATTCTCTTCTTCAGGTATTTGTTTTACCTTAAACACCCAGCGACAAGAAACGGGTTTATAGTTCCTTGATACTTCTGATTTGGACCATGTCTTATTCTTGTTATGAGCATTAATCTCTTCGCGTATTGCTGCTTTCCACTTGTGTGCTTCAGATCCATTCACAGCTTCCTGATAAGAACTTGGCTCAACAATAGCTACATGCGCTACGTTGTTATAACGATCCGGTTGTTTGATAGTTGCTCTATCGCGTCCTAATCCTTCTCGTAAACTGCTGGATGGTTTGATTAATTTAGATGATTGACCACTATCTTCTTCTTCTTCTTGATCCTCTCTTCCTCGTCCACTGATCTCTTCCTTACATGTTGATTTATTGGTAGCTCTCTCATATTTAACGTCCAACTCGTTTGATTCTCCCATTTCAACAGTTGTGCATTCAAAATCGAAACCGCCAGCTTCGATTTCGTCGAATGATACAGTTGAGACGACATGTACTTTTCTGGATTCAGCCTCGAAAACCTTATAATTATCTGAGTCATCTTTATATCCTACGAAGATTCTTGATACTGCTCTTTTGTCGAGCTTTCTTCTAAATGTCTTTGGTACTTGAGCCATGCATTTGGAACCAAACACGTGTAGATTATTCATCCTTGGTTTCCTCTTGTGCCAAAGTTCAAAAGGCGTCTGATTCCCATTCTTCTCAGTGATTGTTCGATTACGAGCTTGTGCAGCCATTAATATTGCCTCTGACCACAGGAATTTTGGACATTGTCGACCGTAAATCATCGATCTCATCGATTCCACCAAAGTCCGGTTCTCTCTTTCGGCCTTTCCATTTTGTTGTGGAGTATGAGGTGCCGATGTCTCAAAAGTAATCCCACGTCGTTTGAATTCGTTTCCTAATGTTGATGTTGTGAATTCTCGGCCATTGTCCGACCGAAATACCTGTACTTCACGACCAAACTTATTACGTACTAAATTAAGGTATTCAATTACTTTTCCGGCGACTTCATCCTTATTTCTTAGGGTAAACACGACGCGATATTCTGTTGCATCGTCCTTCAATAATAGAAAATATCGCTTTCCGCCTAGTCCCTCGACGTTGAAAGGTCCGCAAACATCGCTGTGAATCATTTCTCCTGGTTCAGTCTTCCTGGGAGTCATTACTGATCGATGACTCACACTAACTTGTTTTCCATATTCACAAGCTTCGCAAAAGAATTTCGATTTGTCATTCAATTTTAAATCACTAATTGCTCCATTTTTAGCCATCTTCTTTATTGTCTCGATGCTTGCATGTCCAAGCTTCTCATGTACCAGCTTCAGTGATTGTCCTTCAGCTGCATTTGTTTCTGCCGGCCAAACAGTCTTGAACTTCATGCGTAGAATTCCTCCATCCTTGACACCCAAACCAATGAGTTGACCTTTCATGAACATCTTGACACTTCCGTTTGTCAGCTTCACATTAATTCCTCGTTCAATTAAAACTATTAGCGAAAATAAGTTTTTTCGTAGATCTGGCACCCAACGCACATTCTCAATCGTCAGATTTTTCCATCCTGAACCGATCCATGCCTTCACGCGAATAGAGCCGATGCCCTTTGACGACACTTGACGATTATCAGCCAATGTTATCAATTCTCCATTTCTCTTTTCATCTAGAATAGTAAACATTTTTCGATCATATGCCATATGAAACGTTGCACCGCTGTCTGCAATCCATGTTGTATTATCGCATGCATAATTCGCATCAAAAAACATCTCAGACACTTCAAGTACAGCCACTCTGTCGTCTCCATCCGGCTTCCTTGATGATTTCTTCATCTTTTGACATTCTGGTTTAATATGACCAACCTGACCGCAACCATAGCACCTTATGTTGCTATTGCCTTTCTGTTTGGTTCCAAATGCTCTTCCACTTCTCCCATTGAAGCTGGATTGTTTTTCTTCTTTTGTTTTATGAAACCGTTTGTCCTTACCAGATAAGCCGTTTTTCCTTTTGATGCAGTCAATGCCTGTGTGTCCTCGTTATCCACAAAATGACATTCGGCATTCTTGAGAGCGGCAAAACATTCCTGCAATGTTTGCTTATCATCGTCACGTTGATCCCATGCGTTACACCAATGTAAATAACTACTTGGCAATCCCGATGTAATAATCGCCACAACATGCTGGTCATCAATTTTACCTTTCGCAGCCTTAAGTTCTGTTAGTAACTGTCTTATTTCGCCAATGTAATCGTCGATCGTTTGGTCTTCCAGCATTCGAACTGAACACAGCTTTCTGAAAATTTGACATTTTCGTTGATTCGATTCCTTACCGTATTGATTTTGTAGGTACGCCCACATCTCAAATGCAGTATCCAATCCGCAGATATGTTTTAGGACATTCTTAGTCACAGTTCGAAAAATAAGACTTCGAACGTGTTGATTCATCTTAATCCATTCAGATTTTGACCTAGATTCAGTATCCGGGGCCGTCAAAATAACCTCTGACCAATCTTTCTCGTAGATAATAGCCTCAATCACAGCCTTCCAGAAAAAGAAATTATCATCA
>NW_017300051.1:17388-18035 GCF_001594075.2 Trachymyrmex cornetzi | reverse complement strand
GAAATACTGTCTAGACGAGAAGACGCACGTTCAAGCACCTATAATAAAAGAGAAATCGGAAATAAGAAAAAAAGGAGGAATGCGAGTTTTCAAATTGTCACGATCAAGTCGTTCGGAAGGTACGATAAGTGAAATACCCCTTCTCCTTAAAGAGAATACCAAAAACTAAACTCGCCAATGGGTGACCGTGAATCTGAAAATCTAGAAAAGGTGATGACGTATCACCAATAAGTTCTTAGGGGATTGAAACTTGCAGTGCGGGCGGAGCAAATTTTGAAAGTAGTTATCAGTAAGAATATGAAACACAAATTTCCTACTAAAGCAGAAAATCCCTCCAACTCGAATCCTCGATTTTTCCACTCAACATGTCTCATCAGAGAACCACCCTCTGAAACTCGCTATATAAACCGTGACACTGCGAGACTCTTCACTCTTCATTTTTGATCCTGCTCTGAGTTCGGTTTTAAAGACAGACAGTCATTCTCTGGCAGTTTTTATTTCGCTAAAACAAGAGTTTGTTAAGTGCATAACCGAAGAACTTCCTCACTACATCCAGTAAGAGTTGTCTGCGAGCTACTCGAAGTCCAGGAGACTAACCAGAGAACTTAAGATCATCAACAGTAAGTCTTTTCTTTCATATTCCTTCC
>NW_017300051.1:14745-15815 GCF_001594075.2 Trachymyrmex cornetzi | reverse complement strand
CCCTCACCGTTCCCGCTCCTTTCATTCTCCGAGAGGATCACTAACAATTAAAATTTTTCCAAGGGTTTGGACGTAACACATTTAAACTAAAGAAAAAAATTGGTAAAAACCAATATTTTGCTAAATTTTGGTTAAATCAAATGTCACTAGGAATTACCAGGTATGTAAATATGAAACCGGAATTCACCAATAGACGGCCATAGCTGTCAATGTAGTTGCCGTCAGTCAGCGTCATTGACACCATTCCCTTGTTCTGACATCTGACAAAGATTTTCAACTCACAACAATACAAGTTCCATACAACAGTATAGTTTGTAATAGCGTTGAACATGTCGAATTTTGTGCCTGGAAACTACGATTTGCATTGATTTTCTGTTACCATTTGAAGAAAACTGCTGCAGAATCGCATCGAATGCTTGTCGAAGCTTACGGTGAGCATGCTCTTGGTAAATCACAGTGCTTTGAGTGGTTTAAAAAATTTAAAAGTGGCGATTTTGACGTGAGAAACGAAGAACGTGGAAAACTACCGAAAAAGTTTGAAGACAGCGAATTGCAAGCATTGTTGGATGAGGATGACGCTCAAACTCAACAACAACTCGCGGATCAATTGAATGTGACACGAGAAGCCGTCTCTATACGTTTAAAATCCATGGGAAAGATCCAGAAGATGGGAAAATGGGTTCCACATGATCTGAATGAAAGACAGCAGGAAAACCGAAAAACTACTTGCGAAATGCTGCTCGCCAGGTACAAAAGAAAGTCATTTCTCCATCGAATTGTGATTGGCGATGAAAAGTGGATATATTTTGAGAATCCTAAGCGTAAAAGATCATGGATAACTCCAGGCGAACCATCGACATCGACTGCAAGGTCAAATCGCTATGGACGGAAGACAATGCTCTGTGTTTGGTGGGATCATAAAGGTACGATCTATTATGAGCTGCTAAAACCTAGCGAAACCATTAATACTGAACAACAAATGATCAATTCGAATCAAGTTTTGCGTGAAAAACGACCGGAATATCAAAAAAGGCAACACAAAGTAGTTTTGCTTCATGATAATGCACTAT
>NW_017300051.1:7639-14495 GCF_001594075.2 Trachymyrmex cornetzi | reverse complement strand
TGTATAGCTAGCGATGGGCAATACTTCGAATAAAATATTTTTTATCATTTTCATGCAATAAACGTGTATTTTCTACTAAAAAATTCCGGTTTTATATTTACATACCTGGTAACTCTTTAAACTGCGTTGGTAGAAACGGGCCTTAATCGGGTTCAATAATATCCGTAGTTACAACTAGTAATTACTACTGACAAAATGTATAAATAAATGCTAGTTAAATTCTAATTTATACCAATTGACACTGACAGTTGTCATCAAATTGAATTTATATATAATACGATATTATACCGATTTTATGTTAGTATAATTGATTTATGTCATAACTACAGATGTTAGATTAAACCTAAATATTTATTTTAAATTAAAATTATTTTACTCGAAGGCAAATTAGAATTGTGTTATAATTATTTTTGTTGAATTTCTACAATCCCAGTAAGAAATCATCAAATTGTCATCGATTCGACATCTATTCCATTGATATTTCTCGTGAGATGTCACAAAAAAATTTTAATTGAATCGATTTTCAATAGATCGATTCATTCAGCTCCGATCCTTTAATAGATCCATTTCAATCAATCCGATTCTAAATCGATTTAAAAATCGATACATTTAATGGAGATCGCACATCCCTAGTATAACTTCAATATGTAAAATATTTTATTAAAGTTATTAGCTTCAACTCAAGTCGACCGTGTCGTTAAAAGTGAAAAGCCATGTAAGTAAAAAGCATCCATTAAACATTTGTACCTAGTATAAAGACATAATGTTGCAAGTATTATTACGTATATAATCGTTTATCCCTCATAAATAAATATTCCGCAAAAAGTAATGCAATCTAATCTAGATTATCTGTGTGCTCTTTATGTCGTTTAATACTTGCTGGTTGAACGGCATATACATACGTTATACGACATTATGTATTTAAATAATTATAGCGTTATATATTTAAATAATTATAGCGTTATATATTTAAATAATTATAGCATTTTCTGTCAAATATCACAAGATTTTTTAACATTTGTTTTATCTTTTTCAAGTGTCAATTGTTTTTTATTTATTAGCAGTAGCGCTGCACATTTTATTAACGTTGTTAAATAATAAAACGTGAGATAAGATAAAGTAGGATATATACCAACAAAAATTTATTCAAAGTGTAATATCATAAGAATTGCTTTATGGCTTTTACAGGAGATAGTAAATAGCATTAGATTTGAAAAAAGTCAATATCCTGTTCAATTGAAATTAAATCCAAAAAGGATAACGCATTTGGTGAACTGATCCGCAATTAGTACATGAGGTCTAATTGTGGACAATTGACATTACTTTATTTAATTAAAATTAAAACGTATAAAACGGTACTGAATTGAAATAAAATTATTCATAATGTAATTTTTATGATCAATCATAACTATTAAATATTTCATTATAAATGTTTGATGCATTTTTTTTTCAAGGTGATCCACAACTAACGACCTAAATCTACATATCTATAAATAAAAATTCCGTGAAAAGAGAGGCAATCTAATCTAGATTATCTGTGTGTCTATTCTGTTTAATACTTGTTGGTTGAACGACATTTATATACGTCATATCCCTCAGTGTATGTACATATCTTACAGTGTAGTTATCACAAAGTTCCTAGAGAAACTGCAAAAACTATTTCTGAAAATCTTATAAAAAATATTAAAAACGTGTTTGTGTCTCGTGCAGCAAGAACTAATTCAGATAAAATACTAGCCGATGACACGGAAACTATGACAGAGACGCTAGAAGGAGCACTGGCACCATTATTGATCGTTGGATCGTTTTTCAATTTGGGTATGTTCGAATATCCTCGTGGACAACCTAGGGCGCATCTCTCTTGCCTATATACTTTGGCCAAATGGGACTCTCTTACGTACTTCTATTACTATCCAAATTACATCGATGATATCCAGACAGATAAAAAAATATACACCGATGATATCGTACCGTTGATCACATTACATCAATTCTCATTAGCATCTGTCGTTTTAAGGTAAAAATTTAAAATGTACTCCTGGTCACTATATATATAATAATACTTGATTTTTTTAATATTACTTGTCTTTTGTTTAATAGTATTTTTAATTGAGAGCATTAAAGGAGTCTTAAATTCACAATTGATAGGCAAATACAAATTTATGAAAAGTTTTTATAATAGGCTTTCGATACCTTCAACCATGACCTACTTTTAGTCAAACTTAAGCTATGCAAGTCTATCCTATTCGGCCTTCTCGCTAATCTGCTCATTCCTTACAAATCGCACGCAGTAAGTCCTCATATACAATTATTTTTCTCTTTTCTCATCTCCTCGTGCCATTCTCTCTGAAGTATCCCAGGGTTAAATTCTAGGACCTTTGCTTTTAATATTTTTGTCTCTGATTCGCGTCTAATGTTTCTCTATATTCCGATCTCTTCATTTATGCAGACAATGTAATTCTACTAAAATCCTTTCTTCTATTCGATGCTTTAGCAGACTATTCTGCTTCAAATAAAGATCTAAAATCTATTGCCGAATAAACAATTCAAGTAGTGAAGTATACAAAATTATAGACTTCTTTAATTAATACAATAAAATATAACAGCGAAATTCAGCTGGGCGTTAGGAGTTTGCGCTGGGTGCTATCTTGCGCAAAAATTAATTGTGAATGACAAATTAGATAAAAATATAAAACAAAGAAGGCAAATTAGAGTCAAATTTCATAAAAAGAAACGAACGTATATACAATTATCAATAATAAAAAGTACATACATACAAAAAACCAATTTAATTATTACATGTTTCGGCTCTTGGATTGAGTGTCATCTCCAGATAAACACCATAATTTCTAACTTGCTAATTTGCGTCGTCATGTAAAGAACGTGGTGAAAGTTGTTCAATGCATATATTAATATTATCGAGTGCTTCTCAGAGATCATGATCCACTTACAATAGATTAACAGATTAATTGTTCAGGATATCATGATGTTCTAATAAAGAAACCAAATCATTTACAAATAAATAAAACTTAGATAAAAAAATTTTTTTAATTAATAATCCAATATGCTAAATTGATTTATATGATAATAAAATAAATAAAATGTTAAATAAATAATAGAGGAAAGTCACCGATACCGACATACCACTTTGTTTTTAGATAATATTTCTTAATGATAAATTACAAATGAATATAAAAACTAATAAGTTTTTACAAACTCCTTTAATATATATATATATATATTAAAATAATTAATAAAATCATAAAGTATGTATTACAGGCAATAGGAGTCGACGCTGATCGACTTCTATTGCTTGTAATACATACTTTTATGGTTTTATTAAATATTTCTTAAACAAAAGGTAAAAATAAAGCTCTAAAAACGTAATTACGAACTGAAAAGTGTCTTCTATCAGATAGTATAAGTAGTTTTTATAATACTATTTGCAATTTTTAAATAATTAATTTTTTCGTAAGGTAAGCAAAAATGAGCGTCTGACAAAGTAGGCTCCAAAACTGACACAGTAGGCAGTAATGCTACGTATTCATATGCTTTTTATTTTACAAGCATTATCTGTATAAAATACCTACAAGAGAATATACGTAAGATTTTCCACAATTTTTCACTTCGTTATAAAACATTTTTATTGAATTATATGCATATTTATTTTATGCAAGATACAAATATGTAATGCGATAGTTTTTCTAGAGTTGTTCCATATATGCACGATTGCCTTCAGCTCCAATAGACTTGTTTGACATTGTTACGTCCAACCCTGATCATTTGGTAAGAGAGACGAAGAGGGAAGATGGAGAGCATATGGAAGGACAGTTGACTCAATCTCACATGTATACGTACGGAAGCGTACGCTGTGAGATGTTAGCACCCTTTTAGGTCCCGGAATGTGGGTCAACGCCTTAAAGGGACGCTATGACACCTGTTCTGATGGATGGTGCGAACGTCGGTCCTACTTTTTAGGTCAAAGAACTTAATCCTTTTGATCCGGGACTGGACCTCGTGCAATCTTAGGCGGTATAGAGAACGGGATATGAGTGGGGCGATTTAAAAATTAATTACGACTTGGAGAAATCTTAGTTAAAATTTACAACCTATTTATTTCAATAAACCTAAAACTAATTTACATAACTAACTTAGATCTATTTACAGGAATCTTAAAATTTATGAGTGTGTATGTGGATCTTTTGTTATTACAATATTTAAGTGTGTGTATGTGAGTGTGTGTGGGAGAGGAGGAGGTGATTATTGGGTGTTAGTGGTAAGGAAGGTGGTCCATGAGCAGGCTGGGACGAGGTGCTTAAGCTGGACGAGGAAGGGGGAGGAATTCCCTGGGACATAAACGGTTATTACTGTATCCCCTTCGTTGAAGGAGGATGAGAATAATTGGAACATTCGATCCCAATCGATGGATTGGGGATCGGCGTGGATGGAAGGAGGAATTGGGAGCTGGTCAAAAGAGGGAGGGGGAGTTGGAAACTGGTCTAAGAAGATGGGAGGAAATCTTTCCTCAATTGGGGGAGGAGAATAGTTCAAGATTTCTTGGACTCCAGGATCAAGAGGAGGAGGAATGGTAAGGTCGAGAGGTTGTGCGTCTACAAGTGTAGGTGAATATGAAATAGGTGTGTAAGTTATTGAGTTGTCAGTCGGTAGTGACAGTACTCGAGGAGGTGCACTTTCGGCTGGTTGCGGCGTTAGCATTACAGTAGGACGGTTGCAGGCCTGTTCTACTGGCGTTAGATTGTCCAACGCCGGATGGTTCCGCGAACTCCGCCGGACATAGGAGTTCGTCCTCGTTTGCTTTTGCACGAGTGAGACCGCACTATAATTAAGTTGGGGTTAAAATACTTATCCTGTCCGGACATAGGAGTTCGTCCTCGTTTGCTTTTGCACGAGTGAGACCGCACTATAATTAAGTTGGAGTTAAAATACTTATCCTGATATATATATATATGTGTGTGTGTGTGTGTGTGTGTGTGTGTGTGTGTGTGTGTGTGTGTGTGTGTGGTCATGCGCGCTGATACGGAAAAGGGGGCGTGTTACGTGTCATACTTTATTATAATTATTGCGCGATACGATTCTCTAAATGCGGGCCCGCTATAATTTGTTGTAGCATACACACTCATGCGCACGCACGCGCACGCGTACACGCACACGCACGGAATGCAGGCACATCGAGACCGACAGTCGCGTACAGCGCCATTTGGCCCACGTGATACGGTGTAGCCAATCCGCAGCGTTTATAACGATGATTGGCTGCGACTAGCCACGAGATCGCCTATGTAATAGAGACACTGTTCTCGAAAGATCTCTTACGTATTCGAGACACAGAAGCGAACTTCTAAGCAACAGCGAGCGTGAAATATATGGTAGCCGAGTCTACCAACGAGCGAAAGAAGCCGAGTCTTCATAATATAGATACAAGACCGAGATCCTGCTTTTTCCTGTAATTCAATCTATACACAATAAATAACGTTGGAATACAGAACACCTATTCACTACACAACAGGGCGTGTGTGTATAGTTATAGAATGGATGGACTTACTTATGGTGATGCGTGAGGTGTTCGTTCGGCAAGAGAATTTGTAGATGATTGGTTGATCGCGAGGTTCAGCGTCCACGCAAGAGCAGCCAAGGATAACAGTCGGCGGGTGGGTGGTCTCGATGAACCCCAGAGATCAGCAGAGCACTCAGACAACGTACTGTGTTTTCCCGAACTGACGCGAGTTGAGTTGTGCTATTCCGCGGGGCCTCTATTTATACCCCGAAAAAAAGGTGTAGTGCCCTTTATCTAGGATGCAATAGTTAGTTGCAATGTCGCGCGAGATTTACGATTTTTAGAACGTCTTATCGTTGTTAATCTAAAGTCCATTGTTAAAGGGGTTTAGAGAATAAAAGAAATGATTTATGTTTTCCCTAAAAGGGGGCAAGATTGCTCCAAGCGAGTGACAAATTCCGTCATCCTTGCGAAAAATATGGTTAAGTAAACAGCTGTGAGAAGTTATCTCATGTTTTTTATGATTTTTTATGGCGACGCGGTGCTTGTTTTTCTTAAGATGAAATTGTTGGTCAACTCAGACAACAGCTCGAATTTTTATTATCGCGCGACTTAGGTCTATTTGTGATATTTTTCGCAATCTTGTCTCTTTTAGGCTTACATTAGTGTTATTTTTTCCGGGTTGATTGACGTTTTAAGGGGTTTTTGCGGAGCCTGAGTGGTCTCTTTTTCAATTTTTATAAGGGGACTCCTGCTCGCGTCTCGCAGGCGCCAATCGTAGTCGCGACGCGGAGCAGATTCTCTCGAAAGAAAAGAATCTGTGTCTGCAGGACGTAACATTATAAAGCAACATTATAAAGATTAAGTTAGCTCATGGTCTGTTTTACGGACAGGTGTGGGAGTTTATGTTGCATCCCAATTTATACTAAAAATCGTATTATGAAAAGATTAAGAAAAAAAATAATACAAATAAAACTTATTTCGGAAACTACAAATATTTAAAATGACGTAGTATTATCAATAATATAGTCACTATTATTTAAATCACGTAATTTGCAATAGAAAATCGTAAGAATTTTATTTTCGCATTCGTAGAATTCGTTTTTAGCTGATTTGATATAGAAACAAGCCACAAATATACGAAATATGAGTTTGTACTTCTTTAATTAGCTAAACGGATCATGATTTTATTAGCATTAATAAAGTGCAATAGTTAGTTTTTGAGAAATAAGGGGGTATCACTTTAGAAGACCTATGTCAGTATCGGCGATTTTCCTCTATAAGATTAATCAAAAATGTAAGCAGATCTTCAAAAATGTAAACCTTTAACAATTGAAATAATTA
>NW_017300051.1:5814-6121 GCF_001594075.2 Trachymyrmex cornetzi | reverse complement strand
GAAACAGATAATTATCCATTTAATTTCATTTTTATACCAAAATAGAACATTAGTGAAGGTGCCACAAAAAATTAATTTATGTGCTCTTCCAACAAGTGAAATACTAATAGCTGGACAGCCTTATATAGTTATGAATGCTATATTTCATTAAGGTTCATGTATCGAAAACGATCATTTTATAAGTATGTATAGAGAAGGTTCACCTTGGATTGAAGTTGATGATATACAAGTTACAAAAAAACAATGGCCTAGAGCTGCTAAAAACATTTCTACATTATTTTTAGAAAATGTTGATAATAAATAATAT
>NW_017300051.1:555-964 GCF_001594075.2 Trachymyrmex cornetzi | reverse complement strand
AAATCGGTAACTAGTAACGGTAACTTGTTACTTTTCCTACTCGGTAACGAGTAACTGTAACTTGTTACTTTTAAAAAGTAACTTTCCATTCCCTGGATAAAAGTTTAATTTTTAAAGGTTTACATTTTTGAGATTCTAGATATAGTAAGCAACTTTACTTTATTTCATTGGGACGCTTACTACATATAAAATTTGTTATTCCTACATTTAAAGAGGACGCAATAACGATGTCGAAACGTCTGTAATTTATACTCTAGATTTATGATATATGACAGATATTTCACAAAGAACATCTTGTGTTGGCTCACACTGACAATTTTTCCTTAACTTATTTGTTAAATATTGAAAGAAAAAAGCCTTCGATTTATTAATACCTTATAAATCATAAAAGGTCGTCGATGCACCACAG